>NC_134111.1:300000-482500 GCF_040939455.1 Microcebus murinus
AGCCTCTCTGCGCTTCCCCGCCGCCTCCTCCCGCCCCAGGCCCCGCGCCGGCGCTGACCCGCGCCGGGCCGGGCCTGTTGAGTTCGCCGGCCGGGTCCGGCGGGCTCCCAGGGACGGGGGTGACAGGCGGGGCGGGCAGGGAGCGGCGGGCCGGGGTTGGGGGCTGTCTCTCTATACACACACACTCACACTCAGTCTCTCACTCACACTCACACAAGATGCGCCTCCACGGCTGGACCCGCCAAGGTGGAGACCTTCCAGCCCCCCTCCTCTCCTCGCCTGGCCTCCTTCACCTCCCCGCCCCCACCCCCAGCGCCGCTGACTGCCCGCGGGCGGGCGGGGCGCTCGCCCTTTGACCCCAGCCAGGGGCCGCCCTCCCCCACAACCCCTTTCAGCTGCTCCCCCCACCCTGTGGCCAGGCGGCCGCCTGTTCCCCCGGGCCAGGGCTGGGGCACAGCGCACGGGGGAGGGGAGCGAGTGTATGGGGCGTCTCTCTCTCTCTCGGGATGTGTCCCATGGGTGGGGTGGGGTGGCGTGGTTTGTGGGGCGCTGAAGAAATCAGTCCCCTCCATCTCCTCCCTCTGGAAAACCCCCGAGCCCTTGGAGAACTGCCGGCACCGCTTCGTGGGGGCCGGGACCCTCCTCTGTGTCCTCCTGTGGCCCAGTCCAAGGGGCCTGGGCCTGGCCGGGGCTGCATTGCCCCCCAACCACCCTGGCGTGTGGACTCGCTAACAATCGGCGATTAGATATTGGATTCCAGCGTCATTGAGGTCATTTCACTAATGAGTGCACCGGAAAGAGTTTCCTAATCCATCTGTGAAGGTGGCAACTGAAAGAGAATTTGAAAGCTGACAGAATAGGCGAGGAAAGGCATAGGAGATTTCCACACCCAGTAGGGAAGCCTTTCCCGAAATGGAAGAAAGAAAGGAGCAAACAGAGACACACCGGTAGCCCGCCCGGATCAGAGTCTGCCCCTGAGAGAAAGCACCCTGACCAGGTTCACCCGTGGGTGGGTGGCGAGCTAGCGGCATTCAGAAGAGCGAGGCCCGCAGTCTGTGCAGAAGACACCTGCACTCGGGTGTGTGTGGCGGCACAATTCCCAAGCAGCTCCAGATGTTAAACCAAGGAGAAGCCAGGGAGTTCCCAACGCCCCAGGTGTCCTCAGCCCACGACTGGCTGCTGTGGGAATGCGAAGCCCGGCTCCTTGTCTCAGAGCGGGGCAACCAGGAGGTGTGATGTCCACCCCGGGGTTCCTAGGAGGATCAGGCTGAAGCTGGGACTTGGCCTGAAAGTGTCCCCTCGCATGGCCACCCCCTTCCCCTTCCTGCTCCTCTACTCCTGGTGCCCCTCCATCCAGGGGCCAGACCTTAAAGAGTCACCCGCAAGAGAATCCTGGTCCCAAAGGAGCCTTCTGGGGGACCCGTGCTGAGAGAGGTTGTGGGCATGGCCCGCTGGGGCTCTGCCCGACCCAGGGCTGAGAGATGCAACCTCCCAGCTCTGGGTCTCTGCAGGAAGTGTTGGCAAGCACAGGGCCAGTCCTCCAAAGGCCCAGGTGCAGGGAGCCCAGGCCAAGCAGCCCGTGGAAGAAGCCACATGCTGTGCCACCCCGGGGAACACGACTGCAGGCCACGGCCCTTCCCGCCTCCTCCTCCTCCTCCTCCTCCTCCTCCTCCTCCTCCTCCCACCCTGCCCCCGCCCCCGCCCCCACATGGCGCAGGGCCCAGAGACACCTCAGACACTTGCTACCCAAAGTGCAAAGGGCATCAGTTGCTCCTCCAAACCCCCCCCCCAGCCCAGCAGACCGCGTTGTCCAGCCAGCCCCCGGGCCTCCCTGGGGTGCCCAGCACAAAAGTGCAGACACCCACCGGACCCTCAATCTCAGTTTTCGGATGTTTTTGCCACTCTAAGGACCCGCAGGCCAGCTGGGCCTTCTGGCAGGACAGAGAGCCCCGGAATCCGACGTGGAGAGCTGGGTGTACGTCCCCATGAGGAGCCGGTCCCCACCTCCGCGGCTCCCCCCTTGCGGGGAGTGGCAGCCGCGGGGCCTCAGAGAAGACACCAGGCTGGGCCCCCGCGGCACAGCGGGAGCACGTCCCCCGCAGGCCACTTAGCGAGGGCGGCAGGCGGACGGTTGGGTTGCGCGAGACGCTGCGGCCACCCTGCTACCGGGTTCCTGGGAGGGCGTCCTGGAAGCAGCGTCCACACCAAGCCCTTGGAAGGCCCAGGCGACGGAGGAGCCCCGTCAGGCAGGGGCCGAGGACGGTGACAGGTGACAGGTGACAGGCCGGGCGGGAAGGAGTCAGTCAGGCAGGGGCCGAGGAGGAGACGGGCTGGGTAAGGGTTAGGGTTAGAGTCAGGGCACAAGTCACAATCGCAAAGACCTGGAAGTGACCCGAGTGCCCATCGACCCACGAGTGCGTCAATAAAATGTGGCGCGTGGACACCACGGAGTGCTATTCGGCTGTGAGGAACAGCGGTGAGAGGGCACCTCTCGTGGTTCTCCTGGCCAGAGCTGGAACCCGTTCCAGTAAGCCAGGTATCCCAAGAATGGACACACGAGCACCACGTGCTCGCGCTCACCGGCAAATGGGTACGAACCGATGGACACCTAAGTGGACACAGAGGAATCACCTTCATCGGGTGGGTGTCGGGCGGGCGTGGGGAGGGGATGGGCATACACATCCCTTAGGAACGGGGTGGGTGCGCACCCACTGGGGGATGGGCGCACTTGAAGCTCTGACCCGAGGGGGGAGGCGGGGAGAGGGCGATGTACCCGACCTTAACATTGGTGCCCCCACAATACGCTGGAACAACATGAGAGGTAAATGAATAAGAACACAGGGGGTAGGGGGGCACGGGCAACACATGTCACCTTAATACTTGGACTCCCATCATCTGCTTGAAAAGAGAGAGAAAAGAAAATGCAATACTAGAGATAAGAGACACTTTTTAAAAATAATGAATCCGAAGAGAAAAGTCAAAGGAGGCCTGTGGAGCAGGTCTGGGTGTGACTCCGGATCCCCCAACATCAGGTGCCACCACCAAAGATTCCTGCGTGTAGCCCATAGAACCCCAAAAGCAACGGGACGAGTTCTGGTCACATACTCCCTCAAAATGACATCCTGGCCTTCTTCTGCAACTCCCTCCCCTCTCAGACTCTCAAGGTTTCCTCCAGCGTGTCGGTTCCCACAGAGCAGACCTTTGGTCTGAGACCTGACAGTCCAGAAGCCACGCATGCTGCCGCGTGGCGGCGGTGTCGCGGCTCGGGACAAGAGGAGGCCCCACAGTGCGGGCTGGGGCGCCAGGCACCGCGGCGGGCGCTGAGGGTGGGGGTCACCCCCACCCGGGGCCGCCCCCGCACTCCCAGAAACGCGACAGAACCAGAGGCAAAAAAAAAAAAAAAGAAGAAGAAGAAGAAGCCTACGGCACCCGGTATTCCCCGGCGGTCTCCCATCCAAGTTCTAACCAGGCCCGACCCTGCTTAGCTTCCGAGATCGGGCGCGTTCGGGGTGGTGTGGCCGTGGACGGCGGAGGGCGCCCCTGCCCCGCTCAAGAAGCGGAGCCTCTCTGCGCTTCCCCGCCGCCTCCTCCCGCCCCAGGCCCCGCGCCGGCGCTGACCCGCGCCGGGCCGGGCCTGTTGAGTTCGCCGGCCGGGTCCGGCGGGCTCCCAGGGACGGGGGTGACAGGCGGGGCGGGCAGGGAGCGGCGGGCCGGGGTTGGGGGCTGTCTCTCTATACACACACACTCACACTCAGTCTCTCACTCACACTCACACAAGATGCGCCTCCACAGCTGGACCCGCCAAGGTGGAGACCTTCCAGCCCCCCTCCTCTCCTCGCCTGGCCTCCTTCACCTCCCCGCCCCCACCCCCAGCGCCGCTGACTGCGCACGGGCGGGCGGGGCGCTCGCCCTTTGACCCCAGCCAGGGGCCGCCCTCCCCCACAACCCCTTTCAGCTGCTCCCCCCACCCTGTGGTCGGGCGGCCGCCTGTTCCCCCGGGCCAGGGCTGGGGCACAGCGCACGGGGGAGGGGAGCGAGTGTATGGGGCGTCTCTCTCTCTCTCGGGATGTGTCCCATGGGTGGGGTGGGGTGGCGTGGTTTGTGGGGCGCTGAAGAAATCAGTCCCCTCCATCTCCTCCCTCTGGAAAACCCCCGAGCCCTTGGAGAACTGCCGGCACCGCTTCGTGGGGGCCGGGACCCTCCTCTGTGTCCTCCTGTGGCCCAGTCCAAGGGGCCTGGGCCTGGCCGGGGCTGCATTGGACCCCGACCACCCTGGCGTGTGGACTCGCTAACAATCGGCGATTAGATATTGGATTCCAGCGTCATTGAGGTCATTTCACTAATGAGTGCACCGGAAAGAGTTTCCTAATCCATCTGTGAGGGTGGCAACTGAAAGAGAATTTGAAAGCTGACAGAATAGGCGAGGAAAGGCATAGGAGATTTCCACACCCAGTAGGGAAGCCTTTCCCGAAATGGAAGAAAGAAAGGAGCAAACAGAGACACACCGGTAGCCCGCCCGGATCAGAGTCTGCCCCTGAGAGAAAGCACCCTGACCAGGTTCACCCGTGGGTGGGTGGCGAGCTAGCGGCATTCAGAAGAGCGAGGCCCGCAGTCTGTGCAGAAGACACCTGCACTCGGGTGTGTGTGGCGGCACAATTCCCAAGCAGCTCCAGATGTTAAACCAAGGAGAAGCCAGGGAGTTCCCAACGCCCCAGGTGTCCTCAGCCCACGACTGGCTGCTGTGGGAATGCGAAGCCCGGCTCCTTGTCTCAGAGCGGGGCAACCAGGAGGTGTGATGTCCACCCCGGGGTTCCTAGGAGGATCAGGCTGAAGCTGGGACTTGGCCTGAAAGTGTCCCCTCGCATGGCCACCCCCTTCCCCTTCCTGCTCCTCTACTCCTGGTGCCCCTCCATCCAGGGGCCAGACCTTAAAGAGTCACCCGCAAGAGAATCCTGGTCCCAAAGGAGCCTTCTGGGGGACCCGTGCTGAGAGAGGTTGTGGGCATGGCCCGCTGGGGCTCTGCCCGACCCAGGGCTGAGAGATGCAACCTCCCAGCTCTGGGTCCCTGCAGGAAGTGTTGGCAAGCACAGGGCCAGTCCTCCAAAGGCCCAGGTGCAGGGAGCCCAGGCCAAGCAGCCCGTGGAAGAAGCCACATGCTGTGCCACCCCGGGGAACACGACTGCAGGCCACGGCCCTTCCCGCCTCCTCCTCCTCCTCCTCCTCCTCCTCCTCCTCCTCCTCCTCCTCCCACCCTGCCCCCGCCCCCGCCCCCACATGGCGCAGGGCCCAGAGACACCTCAGACACTTGCTACCCAAAGTGCAAAGGGCATCAGTTGCTCCTCCAAACCCCCCCCCCAGCCCAGCAGACCGCGTTGTCCAGCCAGCCCCCGGGCCTCCCTGGGGTGCCCAGCACAAAAGTGCAGACACCCACCGGACCCTCAATCTCAGTTTTCGGATGTTTTTGCCACTCTAAGGACCCGCAGGCCAGCTGGGCCTTCTGGCAGGACAGAGAGCCCCGGAATCCGACGTGGAGAGCTGGGTGTACGTCCCCATGAGGAGCCGGTCCCCACCTCCGCGGCTCCCCCCTTGCGGGGAGTGGCAGCCGCGGGGCCTCAGAGAAGACACCAGGCTGGGCCCCCGCGGCACAGCGGGAGCACGTCCCCCGCAGGCCACTTAGCGAGGGCGGCAGGCGGACGGTTGGGTTGCGCGAGACGCTGCGGCCACCCTGCTACCGGGTTCCTGGGAGGGCGTCCTGGAAGCAGCGTCCACACCAAGCCCTTGGAAGGCCCAGGCGACGGAGGAGCCCCGTCAGGCAGGGGCCGAGGACGGTGACAGGTGACAGGTGACAGGCCGGGCGGGAAGGAGTCAGTCAGGCAGGGGCCGAGGAGGAGACGGGCTGGGTAAGGGTTAGGGTTAGAGTCAGGGCACAAGTCACAATCGCAAAGACCTGGAAGTGACCCGAGTGCCCATCGACCCACGAGTGCGTCAATAAAATGTGGCGCGTGGACACCACGGAGTGCTATTCGGCTGTGAGGAACAGCGGTGAGAGGGCACCTCTCGTGGTTCTCCTGGCCAGAGCTGGAACCCGTTCCAGTAAGCCAGGTATCCCAAGAATGGACACACGAGCACCACGTGCTCGCGCTCACCGGCAAATGGGTACGAACCGATGGACACCTAAGTGGACACAGAGGAATCACCTTCATCGGGTGGGTGTCGGGCGGGCGTGGGGAGGGGATGGGCATACACATCCCTTAGGAACGGGGTGGGTGCGCACCCACTGGGGGATGGGCGCACTTGAAGCTCTGACCCGAGGGGGGTGGCGGGGAGAGGGCGATGTACCCGACCTTAACATTGGTGCCCCCACAATACGCTGGAACAACATGAGAGGTAAATGAATAAGAACACAGGGGGTAGGGGGGCACGGGCAACACATGTCACCTTAATACTTGGACTCCCATCATCTGCTTGAAAAGAGAGAGAAAAGAAAATGCAATACTAGAGATAAGAGACACTTTTTAAAAATAATGAATCCGAAGAGAAAAGTCAAAGGAGGCCTGTGGAGCAGGTCTGGGTGTGACTCCGGATCCCCCAACATCAGGTGCCACCACCAAAGATTCCTGCGTGTAGCCCATAGAACCCCAAAAGCAACGGGACGAGTTCTGGTCACATACTCCCTCAAAATGACATCCTGGCCTTCTTCTGCAACTCCCTCCCCTCTCAGACTCTCAAGGTTTCCTCCAGCGTGTCGGTTCCCACAGAGCAGACCTTTGGTCTGAGACCTGACAGTCCAGAAGCCACGCATGCTGCCGCGTGGCGGCGGTGTCGCGGCTCGGGACAAGAGGAGGCCCCACAGTGCGGGCTGGGGCGCCAGGCACCGCGGCGGGCGCTGAGGGTGGGGGTCACCCCCACCCGGGGCCGCCCCCGCACTCCCAGAAACGCGACAGAACCAGAGGCAAAAAAAAAAAAAAGAAGAAGAAGAAGAAGCCTACGGCACCCGGTATTCCCGGGCGGTCTCCCATCCAAGTTCTAACCAGGCCCGACCCTGCTTAGCTTCCGAGATCGGGCGCGTTCGGGGTGGTGTGGCCGTGGACGGCGGAGGGCGCCCCTGCCCCGCTCAAGAAGCGGAGCCTCTCTGCGCTTCCCCGCCGCCTCCTCCCGCCCCAGGCCCCGCGCCGGCGCTGACCCGCGCCGGGCCGGGCCTGTTGAGTTCGCCGGCCGGGTCCGGCGGGCTCCCAGGGACGGGGGTGACAGGCGGGGCGGGCAGGGAGCGGCGGGCCGGGGTTGGGGGCTGTCTCTCTATACACACACACTCACACTCAGTCTCTCACTCACACTCACACAAGATGCGCCTCCACGGCTGGACCCGCCAAGGTGGAGACCTTCCAGCCCCCCTCCTCTCCTCGCCTGGCCTCCTTCACCTCCCCGCCCCCACCCCCAGCGCCGCTGACTGCCCGCGGGCGGGCGGGGCGCTCGCCCTTTGACCCCAGCCAGGGGCCGCCCTCCCCCACAACCCCTTTCAGCTGCTCCCCCCACCCTGTGGCCAGGCGGCCGCCTGTTCCCCCGGGCCAGGGCTGGGGCACAGCGCACGGGGGAGGGGAGCGAGTGTATGGGGCGTCTCTCTCTCTCTCGGGATGTGTCCCATGGGTGGGGTGGGGTGGCGTGGTTTGTGGGGCGCTGAAGAAATCAGTCCCCTCCATCTCCTCCCTCTGGAAAACCCCCGAGCCCTTGGAGAACTGCCGGCACCGCTTCGTGGGGGCCGGGACCCTCCTCTGTGTCCTCCTGTGGCCCAGTCCAAGGGGCCTGGGCCTGGCCGGGGCTGCATTGCCCCCCAACCACCCTGGCGTGTGGACTCGCTAACAATCGGCGATTAGATATTGGATTCCAGCGTCATTGAGGTCATTTCACTAATGAGTGCACCGGAAAGAGTTTCCTAATCCATCTGTGAAGGTGGCAACTGAAAGAGAATTTGAAAGCTGACAGAATAGGCGAGGAAAGGCATAGGAGATTTCCACACCCAGTAGGGAAGCCTTTCCCGAAATGGAAGAAAGAAAGGAGCAAACAGAGACACACCGGTAGCCCGCCCGGATCAGAGTCTGCCCCTGAGAGAAAGCACCCTGACCAGGTTCACCCGTGGGTGGGTGGCGAGCTAGCGGCATTCAGAAGAGCGAGGCCCGCAGTCTGTGCAGAAGACACCTGCACTCGGGTGTGTGTGGCGGCACAATTCCCAAGCAGCTCCAGATGTTAAACCAAGGAGAAGCCAGGGAGTTCCCAACGCCCCAGGTGTCCTCAGCCCACGACTGGCTGCTGTGGGAATGCGAAGCCCGGCTCCTTGTCTCAGAGCGGGGCAACCAGGAGGTGTGATGTCCACCCCGGGGTTCCTAGGAGGATCAGGCTGAAGCTGGGACTTGGCCTGAAAGTGTCCCCTCGCATGGCCACCCCCTTCCCCTTCCTGCTCCTCTACTCCTGGTGCCCCTCCATCCAGGGGCCAGACCTTAAAGAGTCACCCGCAAGAGAATCCTGGTCCCAAAGGAGCCTTCTGGGGGACCCGTGCTGAGAGAGGTTGTGGGCATGGCCCGCTGGGGCTCTGCCCGACCCAGGGCTGAGAGATGCAACCTCCCAGCTCTGGGTCTCTGCAGGAAGTGTTGGCAAGCACAGGGCCAGTCCTCCAAAGGCCCAGGTGCAGGGAGCCCAGGCCAAGCAGCCCGTGGAAGAAGCCACATGCTGTGCCACCCCGGGGAACACGACTGCAGGCCACGGCCCTTCCCGCCTCCTCCTCCTCCTCCTCCTCCTCCTCCTCCTCCTCCTCCCACCCTGCCCCCGCCCCCGCCCCCACATGGCGCAGGGCCCAGAGACACCTCAGACACTTGCTACCCAAAGTGCAAAGGGCATCAGTTGCTCCTCCAAACCCCCCCCCCAGCCCAGCAGACCGCGTTGTCCAGCCAGCCCCCGGGCCTCCCTGGGGTGCCCAGCACAAAAGTGCAGACACCCACCGGACCCTCAATCTCAGTTTTCGGATGTTTTTGCCACTCTAAGGACCCGCAGGCCAGCTGGGCCTTCTGGCAGGACAGAGAGCCCCGGAATCCGACGTGGAGAGCTGGGTGTACGTCCCCATGAGGAGCCGGTCCCCACCTCCGCGGCTCCCCCCTTGCGGGGAGTGGCAGCCGCGGGGCCTCAGAGAAGACACCAGGCTGGGCCCCCGCGGCACAGCGGGAGCACGTCCCCCGCAGGCCACTTAGCGAGGGCGGCAGGCGGACGGTTGGGTTGCGCGAGACGCTGCGGCCACCCTGCTACCGGGTTCCTGGGAGGGCGTCCTGGAAGCAGCGTCCACACCAAGCCCTTGGAAGGCCCAGGCGACGGAGGAGCCCCGTCAGGCAGGGGCCGAGGACGGTGACAGGTGACAGGTGACAGGCCGGGCGGGAAGGAGTCAGTCAGGCAGGGGCCGAGGAGGAGACGGGCTGGGTAAGGGTTAGGGTTAGAGTCAGGGCACAAGTCACAATCGCAAAGACCTGGAAGTGACCCGAGTGCCCATCGACCCACGAGTGCGTCAATAAAATGTGGCGCGTGGACACCACGGAGTGCTATTCGGCTGTGAGGAACAGCGGTGAGAGGGCACCTCTCGTGGTTCTCCTGGCCAGAGCTGGAACCCGTTCCAGTAAGCCAGGTATCCCAAGAATGGACACACGAGCACCACGTGCTCGCGCTCACCGGCAAATGGGTACGAACCGATGGACACCTAAGTGGACACAGAGGAATCACCTTCATCGGGTGGGTGTCGGGCGGGCGTGGGGAGGGGATGGGCATACACATCCCTTAGGAACGGGGTGGGTGCGCACCCACTGGGGGATGGGCGCACTTGAAGCTCTGACCCGAGGGGGGAGGCGGGGAGAGGGCGATGTACCCGACCTTAACATTGGTGCCCCCACAATACGCTGGAACAACATGAGAGGTAAATGAATAAGAACACAGGGGGTAGGGGGGCACGGGCAACACATGTCACCTTAATACTTGGACTCCCATCATCTGCTTGAAAAGAGAGAGAAAAGAAAATGCAATACTAGAGATAAGAGACACTTTTTAAAAATAATGAATCCGAAGAGAAAAGTCAAAGGAGGCCTGTGGAGCAGGTCTGGGTGTGACTCCGGATCCCCCAACATCAGGTGCCACCACCAAAGATTCCTGCGTGTAGCCCATAGAACCCCAAAAGCAACGGGACGAGTTCTGGTCACATACTCCCTCAAAATGACATCCTGGCCTTCTTCTGCAACTCCCTCCCCTCTCAGACTCTCAAGGTTTCCTCCAGCGTGTCGGTTCCCACAGAGCAGACCTTTGGTCTGAGACCTGACAGTCCAGAAGCCACGCATGCTGCCGCGTGGCGGCGGTGTCGCGGCTCGGGACAAGAGGAGGCCCCACAGTGCGGGCTGGGGCGCCAGGCACCGCGGCGGGCGCTGAGGGTGGGGGTCACCCCCACCCGGGGCCGCCCCCGCACTCCCAGAAACGCGACAGAACCAGAGGCAAAAAAAAAAAAAAAGAAGAAGAAGAAGAAGCCTACGGCACCCGGTATTCCCCGGCGGTCTCCCATCCAAGTTCTAACCAGGCCCGACCCTGCTTAGCTTCCGAGATCGGGCGCGTTCGGGGTGGTGTGGCCGTGGACGGCGGAGGGCGCCCCTGCCCCGCTCAAGAAGCGGAGCCTCTCTGCGCTTCCCCGCCGCCTCCTCCCGCCCCAGGCCCCGCGCCGGCGCTGACCCGCGCCGGGCCGGGCCTGTTGAGTTCGCCGGCCGGGTCCGGCGGGCTCCCAGGGACGGGGGTGACAGGCGGGGCGGGCAGGGAGCGGCGGGCCGGGGTTGGGGGCTGTCTCTCTATACACACACACTCACACTCAGTCTCTCACTCACACTCACACAAGATGCGCCTCCACGGCTGGACCCGCCAAGGTGGAGACCTTCCAGCCCCCCTCCTCTCCTCGCCTGGCCTCCTTCACCTCCCCGCCCCCACCCCCAGCGCCGCTGACTGCGCACGGGCGGGCGGGGCGCTCGCCCTTTGACCCCAGCCAGGGGCCGCCCTCCCCCACAACCCCTTTCAGCTGCTCCCCCCACCCTGTGGTCGGGCGGCCGCCTGTTCCCCCGGGCCAGGGCTGGGGCACAGCGCACGGGGGAGGGGAGCGAGTGTATGGGGCGTCTCTCTCTCTCTCGGGATGTGTCCCATGGGTGGGGTGGGGTGGCGTGGTTTGTGGGGCGCTGAAGAAATCAGTCCCCTCCATCTCCTCCCTCTGGAAAACCCCCGAGCCCTTGGAGAACTGCCGGCACCGCTTCGTGGGGGCCGGGACCCTCCTCTGTGTCCTCCTGTGGCCCAGTCCAAGGGGCCTGGGCCTGGCCGGGGCTGCATTGGACCCCGACCACCCTGGCGTGTGGACTCGCTAACAATCGGCGATTAGATATTGGATTCCAGCGTCATTGAGGTCATTTCACTAATGAGTGCACCGGAAAGAGTTTCCTAATCCATCTGTGAGGGTGGCAACTGAAAGAGAATTTGAAAGCTGACAGAATAGGCGAGGAAAGGCATAGGAGATTTCCACACCCAGTAGGGAAGCCTTTCCCGAAATGGAAGAAAGAAAGGAGCAAACAGAGACACACCGGTAGCCCGCCCGGATCAGAGTCTGCCCCTGAGAGAAAGCACCCTGACCAGGTTCACCCGTGGGTGGGTGGCGAGCTAGCGGCATTCAGAAGAGCGAGGCCCGCAGTCTGTGCAGAAGACACCTGCACTCGGGTGTGTGTGGCGGCACAATTCCCAAGCAGCTCCAGATGTTAAACCAAGGAGAAGCCAGGGAGTTCCCAACGCCCCAGGTGTCCTCAGCCCACGACTGGCTGCTGTGGGAATGCGAAGCCCGGCTCCTTGTCTCAGAGCGGGGCAACCAGGAGGTGTGATGTCCACCCCGGGGTTCCTAGGAGGATCAGGCTGAAGCTGGGACTTGGCCTGAAAGTGTCCCCTCGCATGGCCACCCCCTTCCCCTTCCTGCTCCTCTACTCCTGGTGCCCCTCCATCCAGGGGCCAGACCTTAAAGAGTCACCCGCAAGAGAATCCTGGTCCCAAAGGAGCCTTCTGGGGGACCCGTGCTGAGAGAGGTTGTGGGCATGGCCCGCTGGGGCTCTGCCCGACCCAGGGCTGAGAGATGCAACCTCCCAGCTCTGGGTCCCTGCAGGAAGTGTTGGCAAGCACAGGGCCAGTCCTCCAAAGGCCCAGGTGCAGGGAGCCCAGGCCAAGCAGCCCGTGGAAGAAGCCACATGCTGTGCCACCCCGGGGAACACGACTGCAGGCCACGGCCCTTCCCGCCTCCTCCTCCTCCTCCTCCTCCTCCTCCTCCTCCTCCTCCTCCTCCCACCCTGCCCCCGCCCCCGCCCCCACATGGCGCAGGGCCCAGAGACACCTCAGACACTTGCTACCCAAAGTGCAAAGGGCATCAGTTGCTCCTCCAAACCCCCCCCCCAGCCCAGCAGACCGCGTTGTCCAGCCAGCCCCCGGGCCTCCCTGGGGTGCCCAGCACAAAAGTGCAGACACCCACCGGACCCTCAATCTCAGTTTTCGGATGTTTTTGCCACTCTAAGGACCCGCAGGCCAGCTGGGCCTTCTGGCAGGACAGAGAGCCCCGGAATCCGACGTGGAGAGCTGGGTGTACGTCCCCATGAGGAGCCGGTCCCCACCTCCGCGGCTCCCCCCTTGCGGGGAGTGGCAGCCGCGGGGCCTCAGAGAAGACACCAGGCTGGGCCCCCGCGGCACAGCGGGAGCACGTCCCCCGCAGGCCACTTAGCGAGGGCGGCAGGCGGACGGTTGGGTTGCGCGAGACGCTGCGGCCACCCTGCTACCGGGTTCCTGGGAGGGCGTCCTGGAAGCAGCGTCCACACCAAGCCCTTGGAAGGCCCAGGCGACGGAGGAGCCCCGTCAGGCAGGGGCCGAGGACGGTGACAGGTGACAGGTGACAGGCCGGGCGGGAAGGAGTCAGTCAGGCAGGGGCCGAGGAGGAGACGGGCTGGGTAAGGGTTAGGGTTAGAGTCAGGGCACAAGTCACAATCGCAAAGACCTGGAAGTGACCCGAGTGCCCATCGACCCACGAGTGCGTCAATAAAATGTGGCGCGTGGACACCACGGAGTGCTATTCGGCTGTGAGGAACAGCGGTGAGAGGGCACCTCTCGTGGTTCTCCTGGCCAGAGCTGGAACCCGTTCCAGTAAGCCAGGTATCCCAAGAATGGACACACGAGCACCACGTGCTCGCGCTCACCGGCAAATGGGTACGAACCGATGGACACCTAAGTGGACACAGAGGAATCACCTTCATCGGGTGGGTGTCGGGCGGGCGTGGGGAGGGGATGGGCATACACATCCCTTAGGAACGGGGTGGGTGCGCACCCACTGGGGGATGGGCGCACTTGAAGCTCTGACCCGAGGGGGGTGGCGGGGAGAGGGCGATGTACCCGACCTTAACATTGGTGCCCCCACAATACGCTGGAACAACATGAGAGGTAAATGAATAAGAACACAGGGGGTAGGGGGGCACGGGCAACACATGTCACCTTAATACTTGGACTCCCATCATCTGCTTGAAAAGAGAGAGAAAAGAAAATGCAATACTAGAGATAAGAGACACTTTTTAAAAATAATGAATCCGAAGAGAAAAGTCAAAGGAGGCCTGTGGAGCAGGTCTGGGTGTGACTCCGGATCCCCCAACATCAGGTGCCACCACCAAAGATTCCTGCGTGTAGCCCATAGAACCCCAAAAGCAACGGGACGAGTTCTGGTCACATACTCCCTCAAAATGACATCCTGGCCTTCTTCTGCAACTCCCTCCCCTCTCAGACTCTCAAGGTTTCCTCCAGCGTGTCGGTTCCCACAGAGCAGACCTTTGGTCTGAGACCTGACAGTCCAGAAGCCACGCATGCTGCCGCGTGGCGGCGGTGTCGCGGCTCGGGACAAGAGGAGGCCCCACAGTGCGGGCTGGGGCGCCAGGCACCGCGGCGGGCGCTGAGGGTGGGGGTCACCCCCACCCGGGGCCGCCCCCGCACTCCCAGAAACGCGACAGAACCAGAGGCAAAAAAAAAAAAAAGAAGAAGAAGAAGAAGCCTACGGCACCCGGTATTCCCGGGCGGTCTCCCATCCAAGTTCTAACCAGGCCCGACCCTGCTTAGCTTCCGAGATCGGGCGCGTTCGGGGTGGTGTGGCCGTGGACGGCGGAGGGCGCCCCTGCCCCGCTCAAGAAGCGGAGCCTCTCTGCGCTTCCCCGCCGCCTCCTCCCGCCCCAGGCCCCGCGCCGGCGCTGACCCGCGCCGGGCCGGGCCTGTTGAGTTCGCCGGCCGGGTCCGGCGGGCTCCCAGGGACGGGGGTGACAGGCGGGGCGGGCAGGGAGCGGCGGGCCGGGGTTGGGGGCTGTCTCTCTATACACACACACTCACACTCAGTCTCTCACTCACACTCACACAAGATGCGCCTCCACGGCTGGACCCGCCAAGGTGGAGACCTTCCAGCCCCCCTCCTCTCCTCGCCTGGCCTCCTTCACCTCCCCGCCCCCACCCCCAGCGCCGCTGACTGCCCGCGGGCGGGCGGGGCGCTCGCCCTTTGACCCCAGCCAGGGGCCGCCCTCCCCCACAACCCCTTTCAGCTGCTCCCCCCACCCTGTGGCCAGGCGGCCGCCTGTTCCCCCGGGCCAGGGCTGGGGCACAGCGCACGGGGGAGGGGAGCGAGTGTATGGGGCGTCTCTCTCTCTCTCGGGATGTGTCCCATGGGTGGGGTGGGGTGGCGTGGTTTGTGGGGCGCTGAAGAAATCAGTCCCCTCCATCTCCTCCCTCTGGAAAACCCCCGAGCCCTTGGAGAACTGCCGGCACCGCTTCGTGGGGGCCGGGACCCTCCTCTGTGTCCTCCTGTGGCCCAGTCCAAGGGGCCTGGGCCTGGCCGGGGCTGCATTGCCCCCCAACCACCCTGGCGTGTGGACTCGCTAACAATCGGCGATTAGATATTGGATTCCAGCGTCATTGAGGTCATTTCACTAATGAGTGCACCGGAAAGAGTTTCCTAATCCATCTGTGAAGGTGGCAACTGAAAGAGAATTTGAAAGCTGACAGAATAGGCGAGGAAAGGCATAGGAGATTTCCACACCCAGTAGGGAAGCCTTTCCCGAAATGGAAGAAAGAAAGGAGCAAACAGAGACACACCGGTAGCCCGCCCGGATCAGAGTCTGCCCCTGAGAGAAAGCACCCTGACCAGGTTCACCCGTGGGTGGGTGGCGAGCTAGCGGCATTCAGAAGAGCGAGGCCCGCAGTCTGTGCAGAAGACACCTGCACTCGGGTGTGTGTGGCGGCACAATTCCCAAGCAGCTCCAGATGTTAAACCAAGGAGAAGCCAGGGAGTTCCCAACGCCCCAGGTGTCCTCAGCCCACGACTGGCTGCTGTGGGAATGCGAAGCCCGGCTCCTTGTCTCAGAGCGGGGCAACCAGGAGGTGTGATGTCCACCCCGGGGTTCCTAGGAGGATCAGGCTGAAGCTGGGACTTGGCCTGAAAGTGTCCCCTCGCATGGCCACCCCCTTCCCCTTCCTGCTCCTCTACTCCTGGTGCCCCTCCATCCAGGGGCCAGACCTTAAAGAGTCACCCGCAAGAGAATCCTGGTCCCAAAGGAGCCTTCTGGGGGACCCGTGCTGAGAGAGGTTGTGGGCATGGCCCGCTGGGGCTCTGCCCGACCCAGGGCTGAGAGATGCAACCTCCCAGCTCTGGGTCTCTGCAGGAAGTGTTGGCAAGCACAGGGCCAGTCCTCCAAAGGCCCAGGTGCAGGGAGCCCAGGCCAAGCAGCCCGTGGAAGAAGCCACATGCTGTGCCACCCCGGGGAACACGACTGCAGGCCACGGCCCTTCCCGCCTCCTCCTCCTCCTCCTCCTCCTCCTCCTCCTCCTCCTCCCACCCTGCCCCCGCCCCCGCCCCCACATGGCGCAGGGCCCAGAGACACCTCAGACACTTGCTACCCAAAGTGCAAAGGGCATCAGTTGCTCCTCCAAACCCCCCCCCCAGCCCAGCAGACCGCGTTGTCCAGCCAGCCCCCGGGCCTCCCTGGGGTGCCCAGCACAAAAGTGCAGACACCCACCGGACCCTCAATCTCAGTTTTCGGATGTTTTTGCCACTCTAAGGACCCGCAGGCCAGCTGGGCCTTCTGGCAGGACAGAGAGCCCCGGAATCCGACGTGGAGAGCTGGGTGTACGTCCCCATGAGGAGCCGGTCCCCACCTCCGCGGCTCCCCCCTTGCGGGGAGTGGCAGCCGCGGGGCCTCAGAGAAGACACCAGGCTGGGCCCCCGCGGCACAGCGGGAGCACGTCCCCCGCAGGCCACTTAGCGAGGGCGGCAGGCGGACGGTTGGGTTGCGCGAGACGCTGCGGCCACCCTGCTACCGGGTTCCTGGGAGGGCGTCCTGGAAGCAGCGTCCACACCAAGCCCTTGGAAGGCCCAGGCGACGGAGGAGCCCCGTCAGGCAGGGGCCGAGGACGGTGACAGGTGACAGGTGACAGGCCGGGCGGGAAGGAGTCAGTCAGGCAGGGGCCGAGGAGGAGACGGGCTGGGTAAGGGTTAGGGTTAGAGTCAGGGCACAAGTCACAATCGCAAAGACCTGGAAGTGACCCGAGTGCCCATCGACCCACGAGTGCGTCAATAAAATGTGGCGCGTGGACACCACGGAGTGCTATTCGGCTGTGAGGAACAGCGGTGAGAGGGCACCTCTCGTGGTTCTCCTGGCCAGAGCTGGAACCCGTTCCAGTAAGCCAGGTATCCCAAGAATGGACACACGAGCACCACGTGCTCGCGCTCACCGGCAAATGGGTACGAACCGATGGACACCTAAGTGGACACAGAGGAATCACCTTCATCGGGTGGGTGTCGGGCGGGCGTGGGGAGGGGATGGGCATACACATCCCTTAGGAACGGGGTGGGTGCGCACCCACTGGGGGATGGGCGCACTTGAAGCTCTGACCCGAGGGGGGAGGCGGGGAGAGGGCGATGTACCCGACCTTAACATTGGTGCCCCCACAATACGCTGGAACAACATGAGAGGTAAATGAATAAGAACACAGGGGGTAGGGGGGCACGGGCAACACATGTCACCTTAATACTTGGACTCCCATCATCTGCTTGAAAAGAGAGAGAAAAGAAAATGCAATACTAGAGATAAGAGACACTTTTTAAAAATAATGAATCCGAAGAGAAAAGTCAAAGGAGGCCTGTGGAGCAGGTCTGGGTGTGACTCCGGATCCCCCAACATCAGGTGCCACCACCAAAGATTCCTGCGTGTAGCCCATAGAACCCCAAAAGCAACGGGACGAGTTCTGGTCACATACTCCCTCAAAATGACATCCTGGCCTTCTTCTGCAACTCCCTCCCCTCTCAGACTCTCAAGGTTTCCTCCAGCGTGTCGGTTCCCACAGAGCAGACCTTTGGTCTGAGACCTGACAGTCCAGAAGCCACGCATGCTGCCGCGTGGCGGCGGTGTCGCGGCTCGGGACAAGAGGAGGCCCCACAGTGCGGGCTGGGGCGCCAGGCACCGCGGCGGGCGCTGAGGGTGGGGGTCACCCCCACCCGGGGCCGCCCCCGCACTCCCAGAAACGCGACAGAACCAGAGGCAAAAAAAAAAAAAAAGAAGAAGAAGAAGAAGCCTACGGCACCCGGTATTCCCCGGCGGTCTCCCATCCAAGTTCTAACCAGGCCCGACCCTGCTTAGCTTCCGAGATCGGGCGCGTTCGGGGTGGTGTGGCCGTGGACGGCGGAGGGCGCCCCTGCCCCGCTCAAGAAGCGGAGCCTCTCTGCGCTTCCCCGCCGCCTCCTCCCGCCCCAGGCCCCGCGCCGGCGCTGACCCGCGCCGGGCCGGGCCTGTTGAGTTCGCCGGCCGGGTCCGGCGGGCTCCCAGGGACGGGGGTGACAGGCGGGGCGGGCAGGGAGCGGCGGGCCGGGGTTGGGGGCTGTCTCTCTATACACACACACTCACACTCAGTCTCTCACTCACACTCACACAAGATGCGCCTCCACGGCTGGACCCGCCAAGGTGGAGACCTTCCAGCCCCCCTCCTCTCCTCGCCTGGCCTCCTTCACCTCCCCGCCCCCACCCCCAGCGCCGCTGACTGCGCACGGGCGGGCGGGGCGCTCGCCCTTTGACCCCAGCCAGGGGCCGCCCTCCCCCACAACCCCTTTCAGCTGCTCCCCCCACCCTGTGGTCGGGCGGCCGCCTGTTCCCCCGGGCCAGGGCTGGGGCACAGCGCACGGGGGAGGGGAGCGAGTGTATGGGGCGTCTCTCTCTCTCTCGGGATGTGTCCCATGGGTGGGGTGGGGTGGCGTGGTTTGTGGGGCGCTGAAGAAATCAGTCCCCTCCATCTCCTCCCTCTGGAAAACCCCCGAGCCCTTGGAGAACTGCCGGCACCGCTTCGTGGGGGCCGGGACCCTCCTCTGTGTCCTCCTGTGGCCCAGTCCAAGGGGCCTGGGCCTGGCCGGGGCTGCATTGGACCCCGACCACCCTGGCGTGTGGACTCGCTAACAATCGGCGATTAGATATTGGATTCCAGCGTCATTGAGGTCATTTCACTAATGAGTGCACCGGAAAGAGTTTCCTAATCCATCTGTGAGGGTGGCAACTGAAAGAGAATTTGAAAGCTGACAGAATAGGCGAGGAAAGGCATAGGAGATTTCCACACCCAGTAGGGAAGCCTTTCCCGAAATGGAAGAAAGAAAGGAGCAAACAGAGACACACCGGTAGCCCGCCCGGATCAGAGTCTGCCCCTGAGAGAAAGCACCCTGACCAGGTTCACCCGTGGGTGGGTGGCGAGCTAGCGGCATTCAGAAGAGCGAGGCCCGCAGTCTGTGCAGAAGACACCTGCACTCGGGTGTGTGTGGCGGCACAATTCCCAAGCAGCTCCAGATGTTAAACCAAGGAGAAGCCAGGGAGTTCCCAACGCCCCAGGTGTCCTCAGCCCACGACTGGCTGCTGTGGGAATGCGAAGCCCGGCTCCTTGTCTCAGAGCGGGGCAACCAGGAGGTGTGATGTCCACCCCGGGGTTCCTAGGAGGATCAGGCTGAAGCTGGGACTTGGCCTGAAAGTGTCCCCTCGCATGGCCACCCCCTTCCCCTTCCTGCTCCTCTACTCCTGGTGCCCCTCCATCCAGGGGCCAGACCTTAAAGAGTCACCCGCAAGAGAATCCTGGTCCCAAAGGAGCCTTCTGGGGGACCCGTGCTGAGAGAGGTTGTGGGCATGGCCCGCTGGGGCTCTGCCCGACCCAGGGCTGAGAGATGCAACCTCCCAGCTCTGGGTCCCTGCAGGAAGTGTTGGCAAGCACAGGGCCAGTCCTCCAAAGGCCCAGGTGCAGGGAGCCCAGGCCAAGCAGCCCGTGGAAGAAGCCACATGCTGTGCCACCCCGGGGAACACGACTGCAGGCCACGGCCCTTCCCGCCTCCTCCTCCTCCTCCTCCTCCTCCTCCTCCTCCTCCTCCTCCTCCCACCCTGCCCCCGCCCCCGCCCCCACATGGCGCAGGGCCCAGAGACACCTCAGACACTTGCTACCCAAAGTGCAAAGGGCATCAGTTGCTCCTCCAAACCCCCCCCCCAGCCCAGCAGACCGCGTTGTCCAGCCAGCCCCCGGGCCTCCCTGGGGTGCCCAGCACAAAAGTGCAGACACCCACCGGACCCTCAATCTCAGTTTTCGGATGTTTTTGCCACTCTAAGGACCCGCAGGCCAGCTGGGCCTTCTGGCAGGACAGAGAGCCCCGGAATCCGACGTGGAGAGCTGGGTGTACGTCCCCATGAGGAGCCGGTCCCCACCTCCGCGGCTCCCCCCTTGCGGGGAGTGGCAGCCGCGGGGCCTCAGAGAAGACACCAGGCTGGGCCCCCGCGGCACAGCGGGAGCACGTCCCCCGCAGGCCACTTAGCGAGGGCGGCAGGCGGACGGTTGGGTTGCGCGAGACGCTGCGGCCACCCTGCTACCGGGTTCCTGGGAGGGCGTCCTGGAAGCAGCGTCCACACCAAGCCCTTGGAAGGCCCAGGCGACGGAGGAGCCCCGTCAGGCAGGGGCCGAGGACGGTGACAGGTGACAGGTGACAGGCCGGGCGGGAAGGAGTCAGTCAGGCAGGGGCCGAGGAGGAGACGGGCTGGGTAAGGGTTAGGGTTAGAGTCAGGGCACAAGTCACAATCGCAAAGACCTGGAAGTGACCCGAGTGCCCATCGACCCACGAGTGCGTCAATAAAATGTGGCGCGTGGACACCACGGAGTGCTATTCGGCTGTGAGGAACAGCGGTGAGAGGGCACCTCTCGTGGTTCTCCTGGCCAGAGCTGGAACCCGTTCCAGTAAGCCAGGTATCCCAAGAATGGACACACGAGCACCACGTGCTCGCGCTCACCGGCAAATGGGTACGAACCGATGGACACCTAAGTGGACACAGAGGAATCACCTTCATCGGGTGGGTGTCGGGCGGGCGTGGGGAGGGGATGGGCATACACATCCCTTAGGAACGGGGTGGGTGCGCACCCACTGGGGGATGGGCGCACTTGAAGCTCTGACCCGAGGGGGGTGGCGGGGAGAGGGCGATGTACCCGACCTTAACATTGGTGCCCCCACAATACGCTGGAACAACATGAGAGGTAAATGAATAAGAACACAGGGGGTAGGGGGGCACGGGCAACACATGTCACCTTAATACTTGGACTCCCATCATCTGCTTGAAAAGAGAGAGAAAAGAAAATGCAATACTAGAGATAAGAGACACTTTTTAAAAATAATGAATCCGAAGAGAAAAGTCAAAGGAGGCCTGTGGAGCAGGTCTGGGTGTGACTCCGGATCCCCCAACATCAGGTGCCACCACCAAAGATTCCTGCGTGTAGCCCATAGAACCCCAAAAGCAACGGGACGAGTTCTGGTCACATACTCCCTCAAAATGACATCCTGGCCTTCTTCTGCAACTCCCTCCCCTCTCAGACTCTCAAGGTTTCCTCCAGCGTGTCGGTTCCCACAGAGCAGACCTTTGGTCTGAGACCTGACAGTCCAGAAGCCACGCATGCTGCCGCGTGGCGGCGGTGTCGCGGCTCGGGACAAGAGGAGGCCCCACAGTGCGGGCTGGGGCGCCAGGCACCGCGGCGGGCGCTGAGGGTGGGGGTCACCCCCACCCGGGGCCGCCCCCGCACTCCCAGAAACGCGACAGAACCAGAGGCAAAAAAAAAAAAAAGAAGAAGAAGAAGAAGCCTACGGCACCCGGTATTCCCGGGCGGTCTCCCATCCAAGTTCTAACCAGGCCCGACCCTGCTTAGCTTCCGAGATCGGGCGCGTTCGGGGTGGTGTGGCCGTGGACGGCGGAGGGCGCCCCTGCCCCGCTCAAGAAGCGGAGCCTCTCTGCGCTTCCCCGCCGCCTCCTCCCGCCCCAGGCCCCGCGCCGGCGCTGACCCGCGCCGGGCCGGGCCTGTTGAGTTCGCCGGCCGGGTCCGGCGGGCTCCCAGGGACGGGGATGACAGGCGGGGCGGGCAGGGAGCGGCGGGCCGGGGTTGGGGGCTGTCTCTCTATACACACACACTCACACTCAGTCTCTCACTCACACTCACACAAGATGCGCCTCCACGGCTGGACCCGCCAAGGTGGAGACCTTCCAGCCCCCCTCCTCTCCTCGCCTGGCCTCCTTCACCTCCCCGCCCCCACCCCCAGCGCCGCTGACTGCGCACGGGCGGGCGGGGCGCTCGCCCTTTGACCCCAGCCAGGGGCCGCCCTCCCCCACAACCCCTTTCAGCTGCTCCCCCCACCCTGTGGTCGGGCGGCCGCCTGTTCCCCCGGGCCAGGGCTGGGGCACAGCGCACGGGGGAGGGGAGCGAGTGTATGGGGCGTCTCTCTCTCTCTCGGGATGTGTCCCATGGGTGGGGTGGGGTGGCGTGGTTTGTGGGGCGCTGAAGAAATCAGTCCCCTCCATCTCCTCCCTCTGGAAAACCCCCGAGCCCTTGGAGAACTGCCGGCACCGCTTCGTGGGGGCCGGGACCCTCCTCTGTGTCCTCCTGTGGCCCAGTCCAAGGGGCCTGGGCCTGGCCGGGGCTGCATTGGACCCCGACCACCCTGGCGTGTGGACTCGCTAACAATCGGCGATTAGATATTGGATTCCAGCGTCATTGAGGTCATTTCACTAATGAGTGCACCGGAAAGAGTTTCCTAATCCATCTGTGAGGGTGGCAACTGAAAGAGAATTTGAAAGCTGACAGAATAGGCGAGGAAAGGCATAGGAGATTTCCACACCCAGTAGGGAAGCCTTTCCCGAAATGGAAGAAAGAAAGGAGCAAACAGAGACACACCGGTAGCCCGCCCGGATCAGAGTCTGCCCCTGAGAGAAAGCACCCTGACCAGGTTCACCCGTGGGTGGGTGGCGAGCTAGCGGCATTCAGAAGAGCGAGGCCCGCAGTCTGTGCAGAAGACACCTGCACTCGGGTGTGTGTGGCGGCACAATTCCCAAGCAGCTCCAGATGTTAAACCAAGGAGAAGCCAGGGAGTTCCCAACGCCCCAGGTGTCCTCAGCCCACGACTGGCTGCTGTGGGAATGCGAAGCCCGGCTCCTTGTCTCAGAGCGGGGCAACCAGGAGGTGTGATGTCCACCCCGGGGTTCCTAGGAGGATCAGGCTGAAG
Source organism: Microcebus murinus (assembly GCF_040939455.1). NCBI lineage: Eukaryota > Metazoa > Chordata > Mammalia > Primates > Cheirogaleidae > Microcebus > Microcebus murinus. The sequence continues at coordinate 322,649 of NC_134111.1, forward strand.
CTGGGACTTGGCCTGAAAGTGTCCCCTCGCATGGCCACCCCCTTCCCCTTCCTGCTCCTCTACTCCTGGTGCCCCTCCATCCAGGGGCCAGACCTTAAAGAGTCACCCGCAAGAGAATCCTGGTCCCAAAGGAGCCTTCTGGGGGACCCGTGCTGAGAGAGGTTGTGGGCATGGCCCGCTGGGGCTCTGCCCGACCCAGGGCTGAGAGATGCAACCTCCCAGCTCTGGGTCCCTGCAGGAAGTGTTGGCAAGCACAGGGCCAGTCCTCCAAAGGCCCAGGTGCAGGGAGCCCAGGCCAAGCAGCCCGTGGAAGAAGCCACATGCTGTGCCACCCCGGGGAACACGACTGCAGGCCACGGCCCTTCCCGCCTCCTCCTCCTCCTCCTCCTCCTCCTCCTCCTCCTCCTCCTCCTCCCACCCTGCCCCCGCCCCCGCCCCCACATGGCGCAGGGCCCAGAGACACCTCAGACACTTGCTACCCAAAGTGCAAAGGCCATCAGTTGCTCCTCCAAACCCCCCCCCCAGCCCAGCAGACCGCGTTGTCCAGCCAGCCCCCGGGCCTCCCTGGGGTGCCCAGCACAAAAGTGCAGACACCCACCGGACCCTCAATCTCAGTTTTCGGATGTTTTTGCCACTCTAAGGACCCGCAGGCCAGCTGGGCCTTCTGGCAGGACAGAGAGCCCCGGAATCCGACGTGGAGAGCTGGGTGTACGTCCCCATGAGGAGCCGGTCCCCACCTCCGCGGCTCCCCCCTTGCGGGGAGTGGCAGCCGCGGGGCCTCAGAGAAGACACCAGGCTGGGCCCCCGCGGCACAGCGGGAGCACGTCCCCCGCAGGCCACTTAGCGAGGGCGGCAGGCGGACGGTTGGGTTGCGCGAGACGCTGCGGCCACCCTGCTACCGGGTTCCTGGGAGGGCGTCCTGGAAGCAGCGTCCACACCAAGCCCTTGGAAGGCCCAGGCGACGGAGGAGCCCCGTCAGGCAGGGGCCGAGGACGGTGACAGGTGACAGGTGACAGGCCGGGCGGGAAGGAGTCAGTCAGGCAGGGGCCGAGGAGGAGACGGGCTGGGTAAGGGTTAGGGTTAGAGTCAGGGCACAAGTCACAATCGCAAAGACCTGGAAGTGACCCGAGTGCCCATCGACCCACGAGTGCGTCAATAAAATGTGGCGCGTGGACACCACGGAGTGCTATTCGGCTGTGAGGAACAGCGGTGAGAGGGCACCTCTCGTGGTTCTCCTGGCCAGAGCTGGAACCCGTTCCAGTAAGCCAGGTATCCCAAGAATGGACACACGAGCACCACGTGCTCGCGCTCACCGGCAAATGGGTACGAACCGATGGACACCTAAGTGGACACAGAGGAATCACCTTCATCGGGTGGGTGTCGGGCGGGCGTGGGGAGGGGATGGGCATACACATCCCTTAGGAACGGGGTGGGTGCGCACCCACTGGGGGATGGGCGCACTTGAAGCTCTGACCCGAGGGGGGTGGCGGGGAGAGGGCGATGTACCCGACCTTAACATTGGTGCCCCCACAATACGCTGGAACAACATGAGAGGTAAATGAATAAGAACACAGGGGGTAGGGGGGCACGGGCAACACATGTCACCTTAATACTTGGACTCCCATCATCTGCTTGAAAAGAGAGAGAAAAGAAAATGCAATACTAGAGATAAGAGACACTTTTTAAAAATAATGAATCCGAAGAGAAAAGTCAAAGGAGGCCTGTGGAGCAGGTCTGGGTGTGACTCCGGATCCCCCAACATCAGGTGCCACCACCAAAGATTCCTGCGTGTAGCCCATAGAACCCCAAAAGCAACGGGACGAGTTCTGGTCACATACTCCCTCAAAATGACATCCTGGCCTTCTTCTGCAACTCCCTCCCCTCTCAGACTCTCAAGGTTTCCTCCAGCGTGTCGGTTCCCACAGAGCAGACCTTTGGTCTGAGACCTGACAGTCCAGAAGCCACGCATGCTGCCGCGTGGCGGCGGTGTCGCGGCTCGGGACAAGAGGAGGCCCCACAGTGCGGGCTGGGGCGCCAGGCACCGCGGCGGGCGCTGAGGGTGGGGGTCACCCCCACCCGGGGCCGCCCCCGCACTCCCAGAAACGCGACAGAACCAGAGGCAAAAAAAAAAAAAAGAAGAAGAAGAAGAAGCCTACGGCACCCGGTATTCCCGGGCGGTCTCCCATCCAAGTTCTAACCAGGCCCGACCCTGCTTAGCTTCCGAGATCGGGCGCGTTCGGGGTGGTGTGGCCGTGGACGGCGGAGGGCGCCCCTGCCCCGCTCAAGAAGCGGAGCCTCTCTGCGCTTCCCCGCCGCCTCCTCCCGCCCCAGGCCCCGCGCCGGCGCTGACCCGCGCCGGGCCGGGCCTGTTGAGTTCGCCGGCCGGGTCCGGCGGGCTCCCAGGGACGGGGATGACAGGCGGGGCGGGCAGGGAGCGGCGGGCCGGGGTTGGGGGCTGTCTCTCTATACACACACACTCACACTCAGTCTCTCACTCACACTCACACAAGATGCGCCTCCACGGCTGGACCCGCCAAGGTGGAGACCTTCCAGCCCCCCTCCTCTCCTCGCCTGGCCTCCTTCACCTCCCCGCCCCCACCCCCAGCGCCGCTGACTGCGCACGGGCGGGCGGGGCGCTCGCCCTTTGACCCCAGCCAGGGGCCGCCCTCCCCCACAACCCCTTTCAGCTGCTCCCCCCACCCTGTGGTCGGGCGGCCGCCTGTTCCCCCGGGCCAGGGCTGGGGCACAGCGCACGGGGGAGGGGAGCGAGTGTATGGGGCGTCTCTCTCTCTCTCGGGATGTGTCCCATGGGTGGGGTGGGGTGGCGTGGTTTGTGGGGCGCTGAAGAAATCAGTCCCCTCCATCTCCTCCCTCTGGAAAACCCCCGAGCCCTTGGAGAACTGCCGGCACCGCTTCGTGGGGGCCGGGACCCTCCTCTGTGTCCTCCTGTGGCCCAGTCCAAGGGGCCTGGGCCTGGCCGGGGCTGCATTGGACCCCGACCACCCTGGCGTGTGGACTCGCTAACAATCGGCGATTAGATATTGGATTCCAGCGTCATTGAGGTCATTTCACTAATGAGTGCACCGGAAAGAGTTTCCTAATCCATCTGTGAGGGTGGCAACTGAAAGAGAATTTGAAAGCTGACAGAATAGGCGAGGAAAGGCATAGGAGATTTCCACACCCAGTAGGGAAGCCTTTCCCGAAATGGAAGAAAGAAAGGAGCAAACAGAGACACACCGGTAGCCCGCCCGGATCAGAGTCTGCCCCTGAGAGAAAGCACCCTGACCAGGTTCACCCGTGGGTGGGTGGCGAGCTAGCGGCATTCAGAAGAGCGAGGCCCGCAGTCTGTGCAGAAGACACCTGCACTCGGGTGTGTGTGGCGGCACAATTCCCAAGCAGCTCCAGATGTTAAACCAAGGAGAAGCCAGGGAGTTCCCAACGCCCCAGGTGTCCTCAGCCCACGACTGGCTGCTGTGGGAATGCGAAGCCCGGCTCCTTGTCTCAGAGCGGGGCAACCAGGAGGTGTGATGTCCACCCCGGGGTTCCTAGGAGGATCAGGCTGAAGCTGGGACTTGGCCTGAAAGTGTCCCCTCGCATGGCCACCCCCTTCCCCTTCCTGCTCCTCTACTCCTGGTGCCCCTCCATCCAGGGGCCAGACCTTAAAGAGTCACCCGCAAGAGAATCCTGGTCCCAAAGGAGCCTTCTGGGGGACCCGTGCTGAGAGAGGTTGTGGGCATGGCCCGCTGGGGCTCTGCCCGACCCAGGGCTGAGAGATGCAACCTCCCAGCTCTGGGTCCCTGCAGGAAGTGTTGGCAAGCACAGGGCCAGTCCTCCAAAGGCCCAGGTGCAGGGAGCCCAGGCCAAGCAGCCCGTGGAAGAAGCCACATGCTGTGCCACCCCGGGGAACACGACTGCAGGCCACGGCCCTTCCCGCCTCCTCCTCCTCCTCCTCCTCCTCCTCCTCCTCCTCCTCCCACCCTGCCCCCGCCCCCGCCCCCACATGGCGCAGGGCCCAGAGACACCTCAGACACTTGCTACCCAAAGTGCAAAGGGCATCAGTTGCTCCTCCAAACCCCCCCCCCAGCCCAGCAGACCGCGTTGTCCAGCCAGCCCCCGGGCCTCCCTGGGGTGCCCAGCACAAAAGTGCAGACACCCACTGGACCCTCAATCTCAGTTTTCGGATGTTTTTGCCACTCTAAGGACCCGCAGGCCAGCTGGGCCTTCTGGCAGGACAGAGAGCCCCGGAATCCGACGTGGAGAGCTGGGTGTACGTCCCCATGAGGAGCCGGTCCCCACCTCCGCGGCTCCCCCCTTGCGGGGAGTGGCAGCCGCGGGGCCTCAGAGAAGACACCAGGCTGGGCCCCCGCGGCACAGCGGGAGCACGTCCCCCGCAGGCCACTTAGCGAGGGCGGCAGGCGGACGGTTGGGTTGCGCGAGACGCTGCGGCCACCCTGCTACCGGGTTCCTGGGAGGGCGTCCTGGAAGCAGCGTCCACACCAAGCCCTTGGAAGGCCCAGGCGACGGAGGAGCCCCGTCAGGCAGGGGCCGAGGACGGTGACAGGTGACAGGTGACAGGCCGGGCGGGAAGGAGTCAGTCAGGCAGGGGCCGAGGAGGAGACGGGCTGGGTAAGGGTTAGGGTTAGAGTCAGGGCACAAGTCACAATCGCAAAGACCTGGAAGTGACCCGAGTGCCCATCGACCCACGAGTGCGTCAATAAAATGTGGCGCGTGGACACCACGGAGTGCTATTCGGCTGTGAGGAACAGCGGTGAGAGGGCACCTCTCGTGGTTCTCCTGGCCAGAGCTGGAACCCGTTCCAGTAAGCCAGGTATCCCAAGAATGGACACACGAGCACCACGTGCTCGCGCTCACCGGCAAATGGGTACGAACCGATGGACACCTAAGTGGACACAGAGGAATCACCTTCATCGGGTGGGTGTCGGGCGGGCGTGGGGAGGGGATGGGCATACACATCCCTTAGGAACGGGGTGGGTGCGCACCCACTGGGGGATGGGCGCACTTGAAGCTCTGACCCGAGGGGGGTGGCGGGGAGAGGGCGATGTACCCGACCTTAACATTGGTGCCCCCACAATACGCTGGAACAACATGAGAGGTAAATGAATAAGAACACAGGGGGTAGGGGGGCACGGGCAACACATGTCACCTTAATACTTGGACTCCCATCATCTGCTTGAAAAGAGAGAGAAAAGAAAATGCAATACTAGAGATAAGAGACACTTTTTAAAAATAATGAATCCGAAGAGAAAAGTCAAAGGAGGCCTGTGGAGCAGGTCTGGGTGTGACTCCGGATCCCCCAACATCAGGTGCCACCACCAAAGATTCCTGCGTGTAGCCCATAGAACCCCAAAAGCAACGGGACGAGTTCTGGTCACATACTCCCTCAAAATGACATCCTGGCCTTCTTCTGCAACTCCCTCCCCTCTCAGACTCTCAAGGTTTCCTCCAGCGTGTCGGTTCCCACAGAGCAGACCTTTGGTCTGAGACCTGACAGTCCAGAAGCCACGCATGCTGCCGCGTGGCGGCGGTGTCGCGGCTCGGGACAAGAGGAGGCCCCACAGTGCGGGCTGGGGCGCCAGGCACCGCGGCGGGCGCTGAGGGTGGGGGTCACCCCCACCCGGGGCCGCCCCCGCACTCCCAGAAACGCGACAGAACCAGAGGCAAAAAAAAAAAAAAGAAGAAGAAGAAGAAGCCTACGGCACCCGGTATTCCCCGGCGGTCTCCCATCCAAGTTCTAACCAGGCCCGACCCTGCTTAGCTTCCGAGATCGGGCGCGTTCGGGGTGGTGTGGCCGTGGACGGCGGAGGGCGCCCCTGCCCCGCTCAAGAAGCGGAGCCTCTCTGCGCTTCCCCGCCGCCTCCTCCCGCCCCAGGCCCCGCGCCGGCGCTGACCCGCGCCGGGCCGGGCCTGTTGAGTTCGCCGGCCGGGTCCGGCGGGCTCCCAGGGACGGGGGTGACAGGCGGGGCGGGCAGGGAGCGGCGGGCCGGGGTTGGGGGCTGTCTCTCTATACACACACACTCACACTCAGTCTCTCACTCACACTCACACAAGATGCGCCTCCACGGCTGGACCCGCCAAGGTGGAGACCTTCCAGCCCCCCTCCTCTCCTCGCCTGGCCTCCTTCACCTCCCCGCCCCCACCCCCAGCGCCGCTGACTGCCCGCGGGCGGGCGGGGCGCTCGCCCTTTGACCCCAGCCAGGGGCCGCCCTCCCCCACAACCCCTTTCAGCTGCTCCCCCCACCCTGTGGCCAGGCGGCCGCCTGTTCCCCCGGGCCAGGGCTGGGGCACAGCGCACGGGGGAGGGGAGCGAGTGTATGGGGCGTCTCTCTCTCTCGGGATGTGTCCCATGGGTGGGGTGGGGTGGCGTGGTTTGTGGGGCGCTGAAGAAATCAGTCCCCTCCATCTCCTCCCTCTGGAAAACCCCCGAGCCCTTGGAGAACTGCCGGCACCGCTTCGTGGGGGCCGGGACCCTCCTCTGTGTCCTCCTGTGGCCCAGTCCAAGGGGCCTGGGCCTGGCCGGGGCTGCATTGCCCCCCAACCACCCTGGCGTGTGGACTCGCTAACAATCGGCGATTAGATATTGGATTCCAGCGTCATTGAGGTCATTTCACTAATGAGTGCACCGGAAAGAGTTTCCTAATCCATCTGCGAAGGTGGCAACTGAAAGAGAATTTGAAAGCTGACAGAATAGGCGAGGAAAGGCATAGGAGATTTCCACACCCAGTAGGGAAGCCTTTCCCGAAATGGAAGAAAGAAAGGAGCAAACAGAGACACACCGGTAGCCCGCCCGGATCAGAGTCTGCCCCTGAGAGAAAGCACCCTGACCAGGTTCACCCGTGGGTGGGTGGCGAGCTAGCGGCATTCAGAAGAGCGAGGCCCGCAGTCTGTGCAGAAGACACCTGCACTCGGGTGTGTGTGGCGGCACAATTCCCAAGCAGCTCCAGATGTTAAACCAAGGAGAAGCCAGGGAGTTCCCAACGCCCCAGGTGTCCTCAGCCCACGACTGGCTGCTGTGGGAATGCGAAGCCCGGCTCCTTGTCTCAGAGCGGGGCAACCAGGAGGTGTGATGTCCACCCCGGGGTTCCTAGGAGGATCAGGCTGAAGCTGGGACTTGGCCTGAAAGTGTCCCCTCGCATGGCCACCCCCTTCCCCTTCCTGCTCCTCTACTCCTGGTGCCCCTCCATCCAGGGGCCAGACCTTAAAGAGTCACCCGCAAGAGAATCCTGGTCCCAAAGGAGCCTTCTGGGGGACCCGTGCTGAGAGAGGTTGTGGGCATGGCCCGCTGGGGCTCTGCCCGACCCAGGGCTGAGAGATGCAACCTCCCAGCTCTGGGTCCCTGCAGGAAGTGTTGGCAAGCACAGGGCCAGTCCTCCAAAGGCCCAGGTGCAGGGAGCCCAGGCCAAGCAGCCCGTGGAAGAAGCCACATGCTGTGCCACCCCGGGGAACACGACTGCAGGCCACGGCCCTTCCCGCCTCCTCCTCCTCCTCCTCCTCCTCCTCCTCCTCCTCCTCCCACCCTGCCCCCGCCCCCGCCCCCACATGGCGCAGGGCCCAGAGACACCTCAGACACTTGCTACCCAAAGTGCAAAGGGCATCAGTTGCTCCTCCAAACCCCCCCCCCAGCCCAGCAGACCGCGTTGTCCAGCCAGCCCCCGGGCCTCCCTGGGGTGCCCAGCACAAAAGTGCAGACACCCACCGGACCCTCAATCTCAGTTTTCGGATGTTTTTGCCACTCTAAGGACCCGCAGGCCAGCTGGGCCTTCTGGCAGGACAGAGAGCCCCGGAATCCGACGTGGAGAGCTGGGTGTACGTCCCCATGAGGAGCCGGTCCCCACCTCCGCGGCTCCCCCCTTGCGGGGAGTGGCAGCCGCGGGGCCTCAGAGAAGACACCAGGCTGGGCCCCCGCGGCACAGCGGGAGCACGTCCCCCGCAGGCCACTTAGCGAGGGCGGCAGGCGGACGGTTGGGTTGCGCGAGACGCTGCGGCCACCCTGCTACCGGGTTCCTGGGAGGGCGTCCTGGAAGCAGCGTCCACACCAAGCCCTTGGAAGGCCCAGGCGACGGAGGAGCCCCGTCAGGCAGGGGCCGAGGACGGTGACAGGTGACAGGTGACAGGCCGGGCGGGAAGGAGTCAGTCAGGCAGGGGCCGAGGAGGAGACGGGCTGGGTAAGGGTTAGGGTTAGAGTCAGGGCACAAGTCACAATCGCAAAGACCTGGAAGTGACCCGAGTGCCCATCGACCCACGAGTGCGTCAATAAAATGTGGCGCGTGGACACCACGGAGTGCTATTCGGCTGTGAGGAACAGCGGTGAGAGGGCACCTCTCGTGGTTCTCCTGGCCAGAGCTGGAACCCGTTCCAGTAAGCCAGGTATCCCAAGAATGGACACACGAGCACCACGTGCTCGCGCTCACCGGCAAATGGGTACGAACCGATGGACACCTAAGTGGACACAGAGGAATCACCTTCATCGGGTGGGTGTCGGGCGGGCGTGGGGAGGGGATGGGCATACACATCCCTTAGGAACGGGGTGGGTGCGCACCCACTGGGGGATGGGCGCACTTGAAGCTCTGACCCGAGGGGGGTGGCGGGGAGAGGGCGATGTACCCGACCTTAACATTGGTGCCCCCACAATACGCTGGAACAACATGAGAGGTAAATGAATAAGAACACAGGGGGTAGGGGGGCACGGGCAACACATGTCACCTTAATACTTGGACTCCCATCATCTGCTTGAAAAGAGAGAGAAAAGAAAATGCAATACTAGAGATAAGAGACACTTTTTAAAAATAATGAATCCGAAGAGAAAAGTCAAAGGAGGCCTGTGGAGCAGGTCTGGGTGTGACTCCGGATCCCCCAACATCAGGTGCCACCACCAAAGATTCCTGCGTGTAGCCCATAGAACCCCAAAAGCAACGGGACGAGTTCTGGTCACATACTCCCTCAAAATGACATCCTGGCCTTCTTCTGCAACTCCCTCCCCTCTCAGACTCTCAAGGTTTCCTCCAGCGTGTCGGTTCCCACAGAGCAGACCTTTGGTCTGAGACCTGACAGTCCAGAAGCCACGCATGCTGCCGCGTGGCGGCGGTGTCGCGGCTCGGGACAAGAGGAGGCCCCACAGTGCGGGCTGGGGCGCCAGGCACCGCGGCGGGCGCTGAGGGTGGGGGTCACCCCCACCCGGGGCCGCCCCCGCACTCCCAGAAACGCGACAGAACCAGAGGCAAAAAAAAAAAAAAGAAGAAGAAGAAGAAGCCTACGGCACCCGGTATTCCCCGGCGGTCTCCCATCCAAGTTCTAACCAGGCCCGACCCTGCTTAGCTTCCGAGATCGGGCGCGTTCGGGGTGGTGTGGCCGTGGACGGCGGAGGGCGCCCCTGCCCCGCTCAAGAAGCGGAGCCTCTCTGCGCTTCCCCGCCGCCTCCTCCCGCCCCAGGCCCCGCGCCGGCGCTGACCCGCGCCGGGCCGGGCCTGTTGAGTTCGCCGGCCGGGTCCGGCGGGCTCCCAGGGACGGGGGTGACAGGCGGGGCGGGCAGGGAGCGGCGGGCCGGGGTTGGGGGCTGTCTCTCTATACACACACACTCACACTCAGTCTCTCACTCACACTCACACAAGATGCGCCTCCACGGCTGGACCCGCCAAGGTGGAGACCTTCCAGCCCCCCTCCTCTCCTCGCCTGGCCTCCTTCACCTCCCCGCCCCCACCCCCAGCGCCGCTGACTGCGCACGGGCGGGCGGGGCGCTCGCCCTTTGACCCCAGCCAGGGGCCGCCCTCCCCCACAACCCCTTTCAGCTGCTCCCCCCACCCTGTGGTCGGGCGGCCGCCTGTTCCCCCGGGCCAGGGCTGGGGCACAGCGCACGGGGGAGGGGAGCGAGTGTATGGGGCGTCTCTCTCTCTCTCGGGATGTGTCCCATGGGTGGGGTGGGGTGGCGTGGTTTGTGGGGCGCTGAAGAAATCAGTCCCCTCCATCTCCTCCCTCTGGAAAACCCCCGAGCCCTTGGAGAACTGCCGGCACCGCTTCGTGGGGGCCGGGACCCTCCTCTGTGTCCTCCTGTGGCCCAGTCCAAGGGGCCTGGGCCTGGCCGGGGCTGCATTGGACCCCGACCACCCTGGCGTGTGGACTCGCTAACAATCGGCGATTAGATATTGGATTCCAGCGTCATTGAGGTCATTTCACTAATGAGTGCACCGGAAAGAGTTTCCTAATCCATCTGTGAGGGTGGCAACTGAAAGAGAATTTGAAAGCTGACAGAATAGGCGAGGAAAGGCATAGGAGATTTCCACACCCAGTAGGGAAGCCTTTCCCGAAATGGAAGAAAGAAAGGAGCAAACAGAGACACACCGGTAGCCCGCCCGGATCAGAGTCTGCCCCTGAGAGAAAGCACCCTGACCAGGTTCACCCGTGGGTGGGTGGCGAGCTAGCGGCATTCAGAAGAGCGAGGCCCGCAGTCTGTGCAGAAGACACCTGCACTCGGGTGTGTGTGGCGGCACAATTCCCAAGCAGCTCCAGATGTTAAACCAAGGAGAAGCCAGGGAGTTCCCAACGCCCCAGGTGTCCTCAGCCCACGACTGGCTGCTGTGGGAATGCGAAGCCCGGCTCCTTGTCTCAGAGCGGGGCAACCAGGAGGTGTGATGTCCACCCCGGGGTTCCTAGGAGGATCAGGCTGAAGCTGGGACTTGGCCTGAAAGTGTCCCCTCGCATGGCCACCCCCTTCCCCTTCCTGCTCCTCTACTCCTGGTGCCCCTCCATCCAGGGGCCAGACCTTAAAGAGTCACCCGCAAGAGAATCCTGGTCCCAAAGGAGCCTTCTGGGGGACCCGTGCTGAGAGAGGTTGTGGGCATGGCCCGCTGGGGCTCTGCCCGACCCAGGGCTGAGAGATGCAACCTCCCAGCTCTGGGTCCCTGCAGGAAGTGTTGGCAAGCACAGGGCCAGTCCTCCAAAGGCCCAGGTGCAGGGAGCCCAGGCCAAGCAGCCCGTGGAAGAAGCCACATGCTGTGCCACCCCGGGGAACACGACTGCAGGCCACGGCCCTTCCCGCCTCCTCCTCCTCCTCCTCCTCCTCCTCCTCCTCCTCCTCCCACCCTGCCCCCGCCCCCGCCCCCACATGGCGCAGGGCCCAGAGACACCTCAGACACTTGCTACCCAAAGTGCAAAGGGCATCAGTTGCTCCTCCAAACCCCCCCCCCAGCCCAGCAGACCGCGTTGTCCAGCCAGCCCCCGGGCCTCCCTGGGGTGCCCAGCACAAAAGTGCAGACACCCACCGGACCCTCAATCTCAGTTTTCGGATGTTTTTGCCACTCTAAGGACCCGCAGGCCAGCTGGGCCTTCTGGCAGGACAGAGAGCCCCGGAATCCGACGTGGAGAGCTGGGTGTACGTCCCCATGAGGAGCCGGTCCCCACCTCCGCGGCTCCCCCCTTGCGGGGAGTGGCAGCCGCGGGGCCTCAGAGAAGACACCAGGCTGGGCCCCCGCGGCACAGCGGGAGCACGTCCCCCGCAGGCCACTTAGCGAGGGCGGCAGGCGGACGGTTGGGTTGCGCGAGACGCTGCGGCCACCCTGCTACCGGGTTCCTGGGAGGGCGTCCTGGAAGCAGCGTCCACACCAAGCCCTTGGAAGGCCCAGGCGACGGAGGAGCCCCGTCAGGCAGGGGCCGAGGACGGTGACAGGTGACAGGTGACAGGCCGGGCGGGAAGGAGTCAGTCAGGCAGGGGCCGAGGAGGAGACGGGCTGGGTAAGGGTTAGGGTTAGAGTCAGGGCACAAGTCACAATCGCAAAGACCTGGAAGTGACCCGAGTGCCCATCGACCCACGAGTGCGTCAATAAAATGTGGCGCGTGGACACCACGGAGTGCTATTCGGCTGTGAGGAACAGCGGTGAGAGGGCACCTCTCGTGGTTCTCCTGGCCAGAGCTGGAACCCGTTCCAGTAAGCCAGGTATCCCAAGAATGGACACACGAGCACCACGTGCTCGCGCTCACCGGCAAATGGGTACGAACCGATGGACACCTAAGTGGACACAGAGGAATCACCTTCATCGGGTGGGTGTCGGGCGGGCGTGGGGAGGGGATGGGCATACACATCCCTTAGGAACGGGGTGGGTGCGCACCCACTGGGGGATGGGCGCACTTGAAGCTCTGACCCGAGGGGGGTGGCGGGGAGAGGGCGATGTACCCGACCTTAACATTGGTGCCCCCACAATACGCTGGAACAACATGAGAGGTAAATGAATAAGAACACAGGGGGTAGGGGGGCACGGGCAACACATGTCACCTTAATACTTGGACTCCCATCATCTGCTTGAAAAGAGAGAGAAAAGAAAATGCAATACTAGAGATAAGAGACACTTTTTAAAAATAATGAATCCGAAGAGAAAAGTCAAAGGAGGCCTGTGGAGCAGGTCTGGGTGTGACTCCGGATCCCCCAACATCAGGTGCCACCACCAAAGATTCCTGCGTGTAGCCCATAGAACCCCAAAAGCAACGGGACGAGTTCTGGTCACATACTCCCTCAAAATGACATCCTGGCCTTCTTCTGCAACTCCCTCCCCTCTCAGACTCTCAAGGTTTCCTCCAGCGTGTCGGTTCCCACAGAGCAGACCTTTGGTCTGAGACCTGACAGTCCAGAAGCCACGCATGCTGCCGCGTGGCGGCGGTGTCGCGGCTCGGGACAAGAGGAGGCCCCACAGTGCGGGCTGGGGCGCCAGGCACCGCGGCGGGCGCTGAGGGTGGGGGTCACCCCCACCCGGGGCCGCCCCCGCACTCCCAGAAACGCGACAGAACCAGAGGCAAAAAAAAAAAAAAGAAGAAGAAGAAGAAGCCTACGGCACCCGGTATTCCCGGGCGGTCTCCCATCCAAGTTCTAACCAGGCCCGACCCTGCTTAGCTTCCGAGATCGGGCGCGTTCGGGGTGGTGTGGCCGTGGACGGCGGAGGGCGCCCCTGCCCCGCTCAAGAAGCGGAGCCTCTCTGCGCTTCCCCGCCGCCTCCTCCCGCCCCAGGCCCCGCGCCGGCGCTGACCCGCGCCGGGCCGGGCCTGTTGAGTTCGCCGGCCGGGTCCGGCGGGCTCCCAGGGACGGGGATGACAGGCGGGGCGGGCAGGGAGCGGCGGGCCGGGGTTGGGGGCTGTCTCTCTATACACACACACTCACACTCAGTCTCTCACTCACACTCACACAAGATGCGCCTCCACGGCTGGACCCGCCAAGGTGGAGACCTTCCAGCCCCCCTCCTCTCCTCGCCTGGCCTCCTTCACCTCCCCGCCCCCACCCCCAGCGCCGCTGACTGCGCACGGGCGGGCGGGGCGCTCGCCCTTTGACCCCAGCCAGGGGCCGCCCTCCCCCACAACCCCTTTCAGCTGCTCCCCCCACCCTGTGGTCGGGCGGCCGCCTGTTCCCCCGGGCCAGGGCTGGGGCACAGCGCACGGGGGAGGGGAGCGAGTGTATGGGGCGTCTCTCTCTCTCTCGGGATGTGTCCCATGGGTGGGGTGGGGTGGCGTGGTTTGTGGGGCGCTGAAGAAATCAGTCCCCTCCATCTCCTCCCTCTGGAAAACCCCCGAGCCCTTGGAGAACTGCCGGCACCGCTTCGTGGGGGCCGGGACCCTCCTCTGTGTCCTCCTGTGGCCCAGTCCAAGGGGCCTGGGCCTGGCCGGGGCTGCATTGGACCCCGACCACCCTGGCGTGTGGACTCGCTAACAATCGGCGATTAGATATTGGATTCCAGCGTCATTGAGGTCATTTCACTAATGAGTGCACCGGAAAGAGTTTCCTAATCCATCTGTGAGGGTGGCAACTGAAAGAGAATTTGAAAGCTGACAGAATAGGCGAGGAAAGGCATAGGAGATTTCCACACCCAGTAGGGAAGCCTTTCCCGAAATGGAAGAAAGAAAGGAGCAAACAGAGACACACCGGTAGCCCGCCCGGATCAGAGTCTGCCCCTGAGAGAAAGCACCCTGACCAGGTTCACCCGTGGGTGGGTGGCGAGCTAGCGGCATTCAGAAGAGCGAGGCCCGCAGTCTGTGCAGAAGACACCTGCACTCGGGTGTGTGTGGCGGCACAATTCCCAAGCAGCTCCAGATGTTAAACCAAGGAGAAGCCAGGGAGTTCCCAACGCCCCAGGTGTCCTCAGCCCACGACTGGCTGCTGTGGGAATGCGAAGCCCGGCTCCTTGTCTCAGAGCGGGGCAACCAGGAGGTGTGATGTCCACCCCGGGGTTCCTAGGAGGATCAGGCTGAAGCTGGGACTTGGCCTGAAAGTGTCCCCTCGCATGGCCACCCCCTTCCCCTTCCTGCTCCTCTACTCCTGGTGCCCCTCCATCCAGGGGCCAGACCTTAAAGAGTCACCCGCAAGAGAATCCTGGTCCCAAAGGAGCCTTCTGGGGGACCCGTGCTGAGAGAGGTTGTGGGCATGGCCCGCTGGGGCTCTGCCCGACCCAGGGCTGAGAGATGCAACCTCCCAGCTCTGGGTCCCTGCAGGAAGTGTTGGCAAGCACAGGGCCAGTCCTCCAAAGGCCCAGGTGCAGGGAGCCCAGGCCAAGCAGCCCGTGGAAGAAGCCACATGCTGTGCCACCCCGGGGAACACGACTGCAGGCCACGGCCCTTCCCGCCTCCTCCTCCTCCTCCTCCTCCTCCTCCTCCTCCTCCTCCCACCCTGCCCCCGCCCCCGCCCCCACATGGCGCAGGGCCCAGAGACACCTCAGACACTTGCTACCCAAAGTGCAAAGGGCATCAGTTGCTCCTCCAAACCCCCCCCCCAGCCCAGCAGACCGCGTTGTCCAGCCAGCCCCCGGGCCTCCCTGGGGTGCCCAGCACAAAAGTGCAGACACCCACTGGACCCTCAATCTCAGTTTTCGGATGTTTTTGCCACTCTAAGGACCCGCAGGCCAGCTGGGCCTTCTGGCAGGACAGAGAGCCCCGGAATCCGACGTGGAGAGCTGGGTGTACGTCCCCATGAGGAGCCGGTCCCCACCTCCGCGGCTCCCCCCTTGCGGGGAGTGGCAGCCGCGGGGCCTCAGAGAAGACACCAGGCTGGGCCCCCGCGGCACAGCGGGAGCACGTCCCCCGCAGGCCACTTAGCGAGGGCGGCAGGCGGACGGTTGGGTTGCGCGAGACGCTGCGGCCACCCTGCTACCGGGTTCCTGGGAGGGCGTCCTGGAAGCAGCGTCCACACCAAGCCCTTGGAAGGCCCAGGCGACGGAGGAGCCCCGTCAGGCAGGGGCCGAGGACGGTGACAGGTGACAGGTGACAGGCCGGGCGGGAAGGAGTCAGTCAGGCAGGGGCCGAGGAGGAGACGGGCTGGGTAAGGGTTAGGGTTAGAGTCAGGGCACAAGTCACAATCGCAAAGACCTGGAAGTGACCCGAGTGCCCATCGACCCACGAGTGCGTCAATAAAATGTGGCGCGTGGACACCACGGAGTGCTATTCGGCTGTGAGGAACAGCGGTGAGAGGGCACCTCTCGTGGTTCTCCTGGCCAGAGCTGGAACCCGTTCCAGTAAGCCAGGTATCCCAAGAATGGACACACGAGCACCACGTGCTCGCGCTCACCGGCAAATGGGTACGAACCGATGGACACCTAAGTGGACACAGAGGAATCACCTTCATCGGGTGGGTGTCGGGCGGGCGTGGGGAGGGGATGGGCATACACATCCCTTAGGAACGGGGTGGGTGCGCACCCACTGGGGGATGGGCGCACTTGAAGCTCTGACCCGAGGGGGGTGGCGGGGAGAGGGCGATGTACCCGACCTTAACATTGGTGCCCCCACAATACGCTGGAACAACATGAGAGGTAAATGAATAAGAACACAGGGGGTAGGGGGGCACGGGCAACACATGTCACCTTAATACTTGGACTCCCATCATCTGCTTGAAAAGAGAGAGAAAAGAAAATGCAATACTAGAGATAAGAGACACTTTTTAAAAATAATGAATCCGAAGAGAAAAGTCAAAGGAGGCCTGTGGAGCAGGTCTGGGTGTGACTCCGGATCCCCCAACATCAGGTGCCACCACCAAAGATTCCTGCGTGTAGCCCATAGAACCCCAAAAGCAACGGGACGAGTTCTGGTCACATACTCCCTCAAAATGACATCCTGGCCTTCTTCTGCAACTCCCTCCCCTCTCAGACTCTCAAGGTTTCCTCCAGCGTGTCGGTTCCCACAGAGCAGACCTTTGGTCTGAGACCTGACAGTCCAGAAGCCACGCATGCTGCCGCGTGGCGGCGGTGTCGCGGCTCGGGACAAGAGGAGGCCCCACAGTGCGGGCTGGGGCGCCAGGCACCGCGGCGGGCGCTGAGGGTGGGGGTCACCCCCACCCGGGGCCGCCCCCGCACTCCCAGAAACGCGACAGAACCAGAGGCAAAAAAAAAAAAAAGAAGAAGAAGAAGAAGCCTACGGCACCCGGTATTCCCCGGCGGTCTCCCATCCAAGTTCTAACCAGGCCCGACCCTGCTTAGCTTCCGAGATCGGGCGCGTTCGGGGTGGTGTGGCCGTGGACGGCGGAGGGCGCCCCTGCCCCGCTCAAGAAGCGGAGCCTCTCTGCGCTTCCCCGCCGCCTCCTCCCGCCCCAGGCCCCGCGCCGGCGCTGACCCGCGCCGGGCCGGGCCTGTTGAGTTCGCCGGCCGGGTCCGGCGGGCTCCCAGGGACGGGGGTGACAGGCGGGGCGGGCAGGGAGCGGCGGGCCGGGGTTGGGGGCTGTCTCTCTATACACACACACTCACACTCAGTCTCTCACTCACACTCACACAAGATGCGCCTCCACGGCTGGACCCGCCAAGGTGGAGACCTTCCAGCCCCCCTCCTCTCCTCGCCTGGCCTCCTTCACCTCCCCGCCCCCACCCCCAGCGCCGCTGACTGCGCACGGGCGGGCGGGGCGCTCGCCCTTTGACCCCAGCCAGGGGCCGCCCTCCCCCACAACCCCTTTCAGCTGCTCCCCCCACCCTGTGGTCGGGCGGCCGCCTGTTCCCCCGGGCCAGGGCTGGGGCACAGCGCACGGGGGAGGGGAGCGAGTGTATGGGGCGTCTCTCTCTCTCTCGGGATGTGTCCCATGGGTGGGGTGGGGTGGCGTGGTTTGTGGGGCGCTGAAGAAATCAGTCCCCTCCATCTCCTCCCTCTGGAAAACCCCCGAGCCCTTGGAGAACTGCCGGCACCGCTTCGTGGGGGCCGGGACCCTCCTCTGTGTCCTCCTGTGGCCCAGTCCAAGGGGCCTGGGCCTGGCCGGGGCTGCATTGGACCCCGACCACCCTGGCGTGTGGACTCGCTAACAATCGGCGATTAGATATTGGATTCCAGCGTCATTGAGGTCATTTCACTAATGAGTGCACCGGAAAGAGTTTCCTAATCCATCTGTGAGGGTGGCAACTGAAAGAGAATTTGAAAGCTGACAGAATAGGCGAGGAAAGGCATAGGAGATTTCCACACCCAGTAGGGAAGCCTTTCCCGAAATGGAAGAAAGAAAGGAGCAAACAGAGACACACCGGTAGCCCGCCCGGATCAGAGTCTGCCCCTGAGAGAAAGCACCCTGACCAGGTTCACCCGTGGGTGGGTGGCGAGCTAGCGGCATTCAGAAGAGCGAGGCCCGCAGTCTGTGCAGAAGACACCTGCACTCGGGTGTGTGTGGCGGCACAATTCCCAAGCAGCTCCAGATGTTAAACCAAGGAGAAGCCAGGGAGTTCCCAACGCCCCAGGTGTCCTCAGCCCACGACTGGCTGCTGTGGGAATGCGAAGCCCGGCTCCTTGTCTCAGAGCGGGGCAACCAGGAGGTGTGATGTCCACCCCGGGGTTCCTAGGAGGATCAGGCTGAAGCTGGGACTTGGCCTGAAAGTGTCCCCTCGCATGGCCACCCCCTTCCCCTTCCTGCTCCTCTACTCCTGGTGCCCCTCCATCCAGGGGCCAGACCTTAAAGAGTCACCCGCAAGAGAATCCTGGTCCCAAAGGAGCCTTCTGGGGGACCCGTGCTGAGAGAGGTTGTGGGCATGGCCCGCTGGGGCTCTGCCCGACCCAGGGCTGAGAGATGCAACCTCCCAGCTCTGGGTCCCTGCAGGAAGTGTTGGCAAGCACAGGGCCAGTCCTCCAAAGGCCCAGGTGCAGGGAGCCCAGGCCAAGCAGCCCGTGGAAGAAGCCACATGCTGTGCCACCCCGGGGAACACGACTGCAGGCCACGGCCCTTCCCGCCTCCTCCTCCTCCTCCTCCTCCTCCTCCTCCTCCTCCTCCCACCCTGCCCCCGCCCCCGCCCCCACATGGCGCAGGGCCCAGAGACACCTCAGACACTTGCTACCCAAAGTGCAAAGGGCATCAGTTGCTCCTCCAAACCCCCCCCCCAGCCCAGCAGACCGCGTTGTCCAGCCAGCCCCCGGGCCTCCCTGGGGTGCCCAGCACAAAAGTGCAGACACCCACTGGACCCTCAATCTCAGTTTTCGGATGTTTTTGCCACTCTAAGGACCCGCAGGCCAGCTGGGCCTTCTGGCAGGACAGAGAGCCCCGGAATCCGACGTGGAGAGCTGGGTGTACGTCCCCATGAGGAGCCGGTCCCCACCTCCGCGGCTCCCCCCTTGCGGGGAGTGGCAGCCGCGGGGCCTCAGAGAAGACACCAGGCTGGGCCCCCGCGGCACAGCGGGAGCACGTCCCCCGCAGGCCACTTAGCGAGGGCGGCAGGCGGACGGTTGGGTTGCGCGAGACGCTGCGGCCACCCTGCTACCGGGTTCCTGGGAGGGCGTCCTGGAAGCAGCGTCCACACCAAGCCCTTGGAAGGCCCAGGCGACGGAGGAGCCCCGTCAGGCAGGGGCCGAGGACGGTGACAGGTGACAGGTGACAGGCCGGGCGGGAAGGAGTCAGTCAGGCAGGGGCCGAGGAGGAGACGGGCTGGGTAAGGGTTAGGGTTAGAGTCAGGGCACAAGTCACAATCGCAAAGACCTGGAAGTGACCCGAGTGCCCATCGACCCACGAGTGCGTCAATAAAATGTGGCGCGTGGACACCACGGAGTGCTATTCGGCTGTGAGGAACAGCGGTGAGAGGGCACCTCTCGTGGTTCTCCTGGCCAGAGCTGGAACCCGTTCCAGTAAGCCAGGTATCCCAAGAATGGACACACGAGCACCACGTGCTCGCGCTCACCGGCAAATGGGTACGAACCGATGGACACCTAAGTGGACACAGAGGAATCACCTTCATCGGGTGGGTGTCGGGCGGGCGTGGGGAGGGGATGGGCATACACATCCCTTAGGAACGGGGTGGGTGCGCACCCACTGGGGGATGGGCGCACTTGAAGCTCTGACCCGAGGGGGGTGGCGGGGAGAGGGCGATGTACCCGACCTTAACATTGGTGCCCCCACAATACGCTGGAACAACATGAGAGGTAAATGAATAAGAACACAGGGGGTAGGGGGGCACGGGCAACACATGTCACCTTAATACTTGGACTCCCATCATCTGCTTGAAAAGAGAGAGAAAAGAAAATGCAATACTAGAGATAAGAGACACTTTTTAAAAATAATGAATCCGAAGAGAAAAGTCAAAGGAGGCCTGTGGAGCAGGTCTGGGTGTGACTCCGGATCCCCCAACATCAGGTGCCACCACCAAAGATTCCTGCGTGTAGCCCATAGAACCCCAAAAGCAACGGGACGAGTTCTGGTCACATACTCCCTCAAAATGACATCCTGGCCTTCTTCTGCAACTCCCTCCCCTCTCAGACTCTCAAGGTTTCCTCCAGCGTGTCGGTTCCCACAGAGCAGACCTTTGGTCTGAGACCTGACAGTCCAGAAGCCACGCATGCTGCCGCGTGGCGGCGGTGTCGCGGCTCGGGACAAGAGGAGGCCCCACAGTGCGGGCTGGGGCGCCAGGCACCGCGGCGGGCGCTGAGGGTGGGGGTCACCCCCACCCGGGGCCGCCCCCGCACTCCCAGAAACGCGACAGAACCAGAGGCAAAAAAAAAAAAAAGAAGAAGAAGAAGAAGCCTACGGCACCCGGTATTCCCCGGCGGTCTCCCATCCAAGTTCTAACCAGGCCCGACCCTGCTTAGCTTCCGAGATCGGGCGCGTTCGGGGTGGTGTGGCCGTGGACGGCGGAGGGCGCCCCTGCCCCGCTCAAGAAGCGGAGCCTCTCTGCGCTTCCCCGCCGCCTCCTCCCGCCCCAGGCCCCGCGCCGGCGCTGACCCGCGCCGGGCCGGGCCTGTTGAGTTCGCCGGCCGGGTCCGGCGGGCTCCCAGGGACGGGGGTGACAGGCGGGGCGGGCAGGGAGCGGCGGGCCGGGGTTGGGGGCTGTCTCTCTATACACACACACTCACACTCAGTCTCTCACTCACACTCACACAAGATGCGCCTCCACGGCTGGACCCGCCAAGGTGGAGACCTTCCAGCCCCCCTCCTCTCCTCGCCTGGCCTCCTTCACCTCCCCGCCCCCACCCCCAGCGCCGCTGACTGCGCACGGGCGGGCGGGGCGCTCGCCCTTTGACCCCAGCCAGGGGCCGCCCTCCCCCACAACCCCTTTCAGCTGCTCCCCCCACCCTGTGGTCGGGCGGCCGCCTGTTCCCCCGGGCCAGGGCTGGGGCACAGCGCACGGGGGAGGGGAGCGAGTGTATGGGGCGTCTCTCTCTCTCTCGGGATGTGTCCCATGGGTGGGGTGGGGTGGCGTGGTTTGTGGGGCGCTGAAGAAATCAGTCCCCTCCATCTCCTCCCTCTGGAAAACCCCCGAGCCCTTGGAGAACTGCCGGCACCGCTTCGTGGGGGCCGGGACCCTCCTCTGTGTCCTCCTGTGGCCCAGTCCAAGGGGCCTGGGCCTGGCCGGGGCTGCATTGGACCCCGACCACCCTGGCGTGTGGACTCGCTAACAATCGGCGATTAGATATTGGATTCCAGCGTCATTGAGGTCATTTCACTAATGAGTGCACCGGAAAGAGTTTCCTAATCCATCTGTGAGGGTGGCAACTGAAAGAGAATTTGAAAGCTGACAGAATAGGCGAGGAAAGGCATAGGAGATTTCCACACCCAGTAGGGAAGCCTTTCCCGAAATGGAAGAAAGAAAGGAGCAAACAGAGACACACCGGTAGCCCGCCCGGATCAGAGTCTGCCCCTGAGAGAAAGCACCCTGACCAGGTTCACCCGTGGGTGGGTGGCGAGCTAGCGGCATTCAGAAGAGCGAGGCCCGCAGTCTGTGCAGAAGACACCTGCACTCGGGTGTGTGTGGCGGCACAATTCCCAAGCAGCTCCAGATGTTAAACCAAGGAGAAGCCAGGGAGTTCCCAACGCCCCAGGTGTCCTCAGCCCACGACTGGCTGCTGTGGGAATGCGAAGCCCGGCTCCTTGTCTCAGAGCGGGGCAACCAGGAGGTGTGATGTCCACCCCGGGGTTCCTAGGAGGATCAGGCTGAAGCTGGGACTTGGCCTGAAAGTGTCCCCTCGCATGGCCACCCCCTTCCCCTTCCTGCTCCTCTACTCCTGGTGCCCCTCCATCCAGGGGCCAGACCTTAAAGAGTCACCCGCAAGAGAATCCTGGTCCCAAAGGAGCCTTCTGGGGGACCCGTGCTGAGAGAGGTTGTGGGCATGGCCCGCTGGGGCTCTGCCCGACCCAGGGCTGAGAGATGCAACCTCCCAGCTCTGGGTCCCTGCAGGAAGTGTTGGCAAGCACAGGGCCAGTCCTCCAAAGGCCCAGGTGCAGGGAGCCCAGGCCAAGCAGCCCGTGGAAGAAGCCACATGCTGTGCCACCCCGGGGAACACGACTGCAGGCCACGGCCCTTCCCGCCTCCTCCTCCTCCTCCTCCTCCTCCTCCTCCTCCTCCTCCTCCTCCCACCCTGCCCCCGCCCCCGCCCCCACATGGCGCAGGGCCCAGAGACACCTCAGACACTTGCTACCCAAAGTGCAAAGGGCATCAGTTGCTCCTCCAAACCCCCCCCCCAGCCCAGCAGACCGCGTTGTCCAGCCAGCCCCCGGGCCTCCCTGGGGTGCCCAGCACAAAAGTGCAGACACCCACCGGACCCTCAATCTCAGTTTTCGGATGTTTTTGCCACTCTAAGGACCCGCAGGCCAGCTGGGCCTTCTGGCAGGACAGAGAGCCCCGGAATCCGACGTGGAGAGCTGGGTGTACGTCCCCATGAGGAGCCGGTCCCCACCTCCGCGGCTCCCCCCTTGCGGGGAGTGGCAGCCGCGGGGCCTCAGAGAAGACACCAGGCTGGGCCCCCGCGGCACAGCGGGAGCACGTCCCCCGCAGGCCACTTAGCGAGGGCGGCAGGCGGACGGTTGGGTTGCGCGAGACGCTGCGGCCACCCTGCTACCGGGTTCCTGGGAGGGCGTCCTGGAAGCAGCGTCCACACCAAGCCCTTGGAAGGCCCAGGCGACGGAGGAGCCCCGTCAGGCAGGGGCCGAGGACGGTGACAGGTGACAGGTGACAGGCCGGGCGGGAAGGAGTCAGTCAGGCAGGGGCCGAGGAGGAGACGGGCTGGGTAAGGGTTAGGGTTAGAGTCAGGGCACAAGTCACAATCGCAAAGACCTGGAAGTGACCCGAGTGCCCATCGACCCACGAGTGCGTCAATAAAATGTGGCGCGTGGACACCACGGAGTGCTATTCGGCTGTGAGGAACAGCGGTGAGAGGGCACCTCTCGTGGTTCTCCTGGCCAGAGCTGGAACCCGTTCCAGTAAGCCAGGTATCCCAAGAATGGACACACGAGCACCACGTGCTCGCGCTCACCGGCAAATGGGTACGAACCGATGGACACCTAAGTGGACACAGAGGAATCACCTTCATCGGGTGGGTGTCGGGCGGGCGTGGGGAGGGGATGGGCATACACATCCCTTAGGAACGGGGTGGGTGCGCACCCACTGGGGGATGGGCGCACTTGAAGCTCTGACCCGAGAGGGGTGGCGGGGAGAGGGCGATGTACCCGACCTTAACATTGGTGCCCCCACAATACGCTGGAACAACATGAGAGGTAAATGAATAAGAACACAGGGGGTAGGGGGGCACGGGCAACACATGTCACCTTAATACTTGGACTCCCATCATCTGCTTGAAAAGAGAGAGAAAAGAAAATGCAATACTAGAGATAAGAGACACTTTTTAAAAATAATGAATCCGAAGAGAAAAGTCAAAGGAGGCCTGTGGAGCAGGTCTGGGTGTGACTCCGGATCCCCCAACATCAGGTGCCACCACCAAAGATTCCTGCGTGTAGCCCATAAACCCCAAAAGCAACGGGACGAGTTCTGGTCACATACTCCCTCAAAATGACATCCTGGCCTTCTTCTGCAACTCCCTCCCCTCTCAGACTCTCAAGGTTTCCTCCAGCGTGTCGGTTCCCACAGAGCAGACCTTTGGTCTGAGACCTGACAGTCCAGAAGCCACGCATGCTGCCGCGTGGCGGCGGTGTCGCGGCTCGGGACAAGAGGAGGCCCCACAGTGCGGGCTGGGGCGCCAGGCACCGCGGCGGGCGCTGAGGGTGGGGGTCACCCCCACCCGGGGCCGCCCCCGCACTCCCAGAAACGCGACAGAACCAGAGGCAAAAAAAAAAAAAGAAGAAGAAGAAGAAGCCTACGGCACCCGGTATTCCCGGGCGGTCTCCCATCCAAGTTCTAACCAGGCCCGACCCTGCTTAGCTTCCGAGATCGGGCGCGTTCGGGGTGGTGTGGCCGTGGACGGCGGAGGGCGCCCCTGCCCCGCTCAAGAAGCGGAGCCTCTCTGCGCTTCCCCGCCGCCTCCTCCCGCCCCAGGCCCCGCGCCGGCGCTGACCCGCGCCGGGCCGGGCCTGTTGAGTTCGCCGGCCGGGTCCGGCGGGCTCCCAGGGACGGGGGTGACAGGCGGGGCGGGCAGGGAGCGGCGGGCCGGGGTTGGGGGCTGTCTCTCTATACACACACACTCACACTCAGTCTCTCACTCACACTCACACAAGATGCGCCTCCACGGCTGGACCCGCCAAGGTGGAGACCTTCCAGCCCCCCTCCTCTCCTCGCCTGGCCTCCTTCACCTCCCCGCCCCCACCCCCAGCGCCGCTGACTGCGCGCGGGCGGGCGGGGCGCTCGCCCTTTGACCCCAGCCAGGGGCCGCCCTCCCCCACAACCCCTTTCAGCTGCTCCCCCCACCCTGTGGCCGGGCGGCCGCCTGTTCCCCCGGGCCAGGGCTGGGGCACAGCGCACGGGGGAGGGGAGCGAGTGTATGGGGCGTCTCTCTCTCTCTCGGGATGTGTCCCATGGGTGGGGTGGGGTGGCGTGGTTTGTGGGGCGCTGAAGAAATCAGTCCCCTCCATCTCCTCCCTCTGGAAAACCCCCGAGCCCTTGGAGAACTGCCGGCACCGCTTCGTGGGGGCCGGGACCCTCCTCTGTGTCCTCCTGTGGCCCAGTCCAAGGGGCCTGGGCCTGGCCGGGGCTGCATTGCCCCCCAACCACCCTGGCGTGTGGACTCGCTAACAATCGGCGATTAGATATTGGATTCCAGCGTCATTGAGGTCATTTCACTAATGAGTGCACCGGAAAGAGTTTCCTAATCCATCTGTGAGGGTGGCAACTGAAAGAGAATTTGAAAGCTGACAGAATAGGCGAGGAAAGGCATAGGAGATTTCCACACCCAGTAGGGAAGCCTTTCCCGAAATGGAAGAAAGAAAGGAGCAAACAGAGACACACCGGTAGCCCGCCCGGATCAGAGTCTGCCCCTGAGAGAAAGCACCCTGACCAGGTTCACCCGTGGGTGGGTGGCGAGCTAGCGGCATTCAGAAGAGCGAGGCCCGCAGTCTGTGCAGAAGACACCTGCACTCGGGTGTGTGTGGCGGCACAATTCCCAAGCAGCTCCAGATGTTAAACCAAGGAGAAGCCAGGGAGTTCCCAACGCCCCAGGTGTCCTCAGCCCACGACTGGCTGCTGTGGGAATGCGAAGCCCGGCTCCTTGTCTCAGAGCGGGGCAACCAGGAGGTGTGATGTCCACCCCGGGGTTCCTAGGAGGATCAGGCTGAAGCTGGGACTTGGCCTGAAAGTGTCCCCTCGCATGGCCACCCCCTTCCCCTTCCTGCTCCTCTACTCCTGGTGCCCCTCCATCCAGGGGCCAGACCTTAAAGAGTCACCCGCAAGAGAATCCTGGTCCCAAAGGAGCCTTCTGGGGGACCCGTGCTGAGAGAGGTTGTGGGCATGGCCCGCTGGGGCTCTGCCCGACCCAGGGCTGAGAGATGCAACCTCCCAGCTCTGGGTCCCTGCAGGAAGTGTTGGCAAGCACAGGGCCAGTCCTCCAAAGGCCCAGGTGCAGGGAGCCCAGGCCAAGCAGCCCGTGGAAGAAGCCACATGCTGTGCCACCCCGGGGAACACGACTGCAGGCCACGGCCCTTCCCGCCTCCTCCTCCTCCTCCTCCTCCTCCTCCTCCTCCTCCTCCTCCTCCTCCCACCCTGCCCCCGCCCCCGCCCCCACATGGCGCAGGGCCCAGAGACACCTCAGACACTTGCTACCCAAAGTGCAAAGGGCATCAGTTGCTCCTCCAAACCCCCCCCCCAGCCCAGCAGACCGCGTTGTCCAGCCAGCCCCCGGGCCTCCCTGGGGTGCCCAGCACAAAAGTGCAGACACCCACCGGACCCTCAATCTCAGTTTTCGGATGTTTTTGCCACTCTAAGGACCCGCAGGCCAGCTGGGCCTTCTGGCAGGACAGAGAGCCCCGGAATCCGACGTGGAGAGCTGGGTGTACGTCCCCATGAGGAGCCGGTCCCCACCTCCGCGGCTCCCCCCTTGCGGGGAGTGGCAGCCGCGGGGCCTCAGAGAAGACACCAGGCTGGGCCCCCGCGGCACAGCGGGAGCACGTCCCCCGCAGGCCACTTAGCGAGGGCGGCAGGCGGACGGTTGGGTTGCGCGAGACGCTGCGGCCACCCTGCTACCGGGTTCCTGGGAGGGCGTCCTGGAAGCAGCGTCCACACCAAGCCCTTGGAAGGCCCAGGCGACGGAGGAGCCCCGTCAGGCAGGGGCCGAGGACGGTGACAGGTGACAGGTGACAGGCCGGGCGGGAAGGAGTCAGTCAGGCAGGGGCCGAGGAGGAGACGGGCTGGGTAAGGGTTAGGGTTAGAGTCAGGGCACAAGTCACAATCGCAAAGACCTGGAAGTGACCCGAGTGCCCATCGACCCACGAGTGCGTCAATAAAATGTGGCGCGTGGACACCACGGAGTGCTATTCGGCTGTGAGGAACAGCGGTGAGAGGGCACCTCTCGTGGTTCTCCTGGCCAGAGCTGGAACCCGTTCCAGTAAGCCAGGTATCCCAAGAATGGACACACGAGCACCACGTGCTCGCGCTCACCGGCAAATGGGTACGAACCGATGGACACCTAAGTGGACACAGAGGAATCACCTTCATCGGGTGGGTGTCGGGCGGGCGTGGGGACGGGATGGGCATACACATCCCTTAGGAACGGGGTGGGTGCGCACCCACTGGGGGATGGGCGCACTTGAAGCTCTGACCCGAGGGGGGAGGCGGGGAGAGGGCGATGTACCCGACCTTAACATTGGTGCCCCCACAATACGCTGGAACAACATGAGAGGTAAATGAATAAGAACACAGGGGGTAGGGGGGCACGGGCAACACATGTCACCTTAATACTTGGACTCCCATCATCTGCTTGAAAAGAGAGAGAAAAGAAAATGCAATACTAGAGATAAGAGACACTTTTTAAAAATAATGAATCCGAAGAGAAAAGTCAAAGGAGGCCTGTGGAGCAGGTCTGGGTGTGACTCCGGATCCCCCAACATCAGGTGCCACCACCAAAGATTCCTGCGTGTAGCCCATAGAACCCCAAAAGCAACGGGACGAGTTCTGGTCACATACTCCCTCAAAATGACATCCTGGCCTTCTTCTGCAACTCCCTCCCCTCTCAGACTCTCAAGGTTTCCTCCAGCGTGTCGGTTCCCACAGAGCAGACCTTTGGTCTGAGACCTGACAGTCCAGAAGCCACGCATGCTGCCGCGTGGCGGCGGTGTCGCGGCTCGGGACAAGAGGAGGCCCCACAGTGCGGGCTGGGGCGCCAGGCACCGCGGCGGGCGCTGAGGGTGGGGGTCACCCCCACCCGGGGCCGCCCCCGCACTCCCAGAAACGCGACAGAACCAGAGGCAAAAAAAAAAAAAGAAGAAGAAGAAGAAGCCTACGGCACCCGGTATTCCTGGGCGGTCTCCCATCCAAGTTCTAACCAGGCCCGACCCTGCTTAGCTTCCGAGACCAGACGGGATCGGGCGCGTTCGGGGTGGTGTGGCCGTGGACGGCGGAGGGCGCCCCTGCCCCGCTCAAGAAGCGGAGCCTCTCTGCGCTTCCCCGCCGCCTCCTCCCGCCCCAGGCCCCGCGCCGGCGCTGACCCGCGCCGGGCCGGGCCTGTTGAGTTCGCCGGCCGGGTCCGGCGGGCTCCCAGGGACGGGGGTGACAGGCGGGGCGGGCAGGGAGCGGCGGGCCGGGGTTGGGGGCTGTCTCTCTATACACACACACTCACACTCAGTCTCTCACTCACACTCACACAAGATGCGCCTCCACGGCTGGACCCGCCAAGGTGGAGACCTTCCAGCCCCCCTCCTCTCCTCGCCTGGCCTCCTTCACCTCCCCGCCCCCACCCCCAGCGCCGCTGACTGCGCGCGGGCGGGCGGGGCGCTCGCCCTTTGACCCCAGCCAGGGGCCGCCCTCCCCCACAACCCCTTTCAGCTGCTCCCCCCACCCTGTGGCCGGGCGGCCGCCTGTTCCCCCGGGCCAGGGCTGGGGCACAGCGCACGGGGGAGGGGAGCGAGTGTATGGGGCGTCTCTCTCTCTCTCGGGATGTGTCCCATGGGTGGGGTGGGGTGGCGTGGTTTGTGGGGCGCTGAAGAAATCAGTCCCCTCCATCTCCTCCCTCTGGAAAACCCCCGAGCCCTTGGAGAACTGCCGGCACCGCTTCGTGGGGGCCGGGACCCTCCTCTGTGTCCTCCTGTGGCCCAGTCCAAGGGGCCTGGGCCTGGCCGGGGCTGCATTGGACCCCAACCACCCTGGCGTGTGGACTCGCTAACAATCGGCGATTAGATATTGGATTCCAGCGTCATTGAGGTCATTTCACTAATGAGTGCACCGGAAAGAGTTTCCTAATCCATCTGTGAGGGTGGCAACTGAAAGAGAATTTGAAAGCTGACAGAATAGGCGAGGAAAGGCATAGGAGATTTCCACACCCAGTAGGGAAGCCTTTCCCGAAATGGAAGAAAGAAAGGAGCAAACAGAGACACACCGGTAGCCCGCCCGGATCAGAGTCTGCCCCTGAGAGAAAGCACCCTGACCAGGTTCACCCGTGGGTGGGTGGCGAGCTAGCGGCATTCAGAAGAGCGAGGCCCGCAGTCTGTGCAGAAGACACCTGCACTCGGGTGTGTGTGGCGGCACAATTCCCAAGCAGCTCCAGATGTTAAACCAAGGAGAAGCCAGGGAGTTCCCAACGCCCCAGGTGTCCTCAGCCCACGACTGGCTGCTGTGGGAATGCGAAGCCCGGCTCCTTGTCTCAGAGCGGGGCAACCAGGAGGTGTGATGTCCACCCCGGGGTTCCTAGGAGGATCAGGCTGAAGCTGGGACTTGGCCTGAAAGTGTCCCCTCGCATGGCCACCCCCTTCCCCTTCCTGCTCCTCTACTCCTGGTGCCCCTCCATCCAGGGGCCAGACCTTAAAGAGTCACCCGCAAGAGAATCCTGGTCCCAAAGGAGCCTTCTGGGGGACCCGTGCTGAGAGAGGTTGTGGGCATGGCCCGCTGGGGCTCTGCCCGACCCAGGGCTGAGAGATGCAACCTCCCAGCTCTGGGTCCCTGCAGGAAGTGTTGGCAAGCACAGGGCCAGTCCTCCAAAGGCCCAGGTGCAGGGAGCCCAGGCCAAGCAGCCCGTGGAAGAAGCCACATGCTGTGCCACCCCGGGGAACACGACTGCAGGCCACGGCCCTTCCCGCCTCCTCCTCCTCCTCCTCCTCCTCCTCCTCCTCCTCCTCCCACCCTGCCCCCGCCCCCGCCCCCACATGGCGCAGGGCCCAGAGACACCTCAGACACTTGCTACCCAAAGTGCAAAGGGCATCAGTTGCTCCTCCAAACCCCCCCCCCAGCCCAGCAGACCGCGTTGTCCAGCCAGCCCCCGGGCCTCCCTGGGGTGCCCAGCACAAAAGTGCAGACACCCACCGGACCCTCAATCTCAGTTTTCGGATGTTTTTGCCACTCTAAGGACCCGCAGGCCAGCTGGGCCTTCTGGCAGGACAGAGAGCCCCGGAATCCGACGTGGAGAGCTGGGTGTACGTCCCCATGAGGAGCCGGTCCCCACCTCCGCGGCTCCCCCCTTGCGGGGAGTGGCAGCCGCGGGGCCTCAGAGAAGACACCAGGCTGGGCCCCCGCGGCACAGCGGGAGCACGTCCCCCGCAGGCCACTTAGCGAGGGCGGCAGGCGGACGGTTGGGTTGCGCGAGACGCTGCGGCCACCCTGCTACCGGGTTCCTGGGAGGGCGTCCTGGAAGCAGCGTCCACACCAAGCCCTTGGAAGGCCCAGGCGACGGAGGAGCCCCGTCAGGCAGGGGCCGAGGACGGTGACAGGTGACAGGTGACAGGCCGGGCGGGAAGGAGTCAGTCAGGCAGGGGCCGAGGAGGAGACGGGCTGGGTAAGGGTTAGGGTTAGAGTCAGGGCACAAGTCACAATCGCAAAGACCTGGAAGTGACCCGAGTGCCCATCGACCCACGAGTGCGTCAATAAAATGTGGCGCGTGGACACCACGGAGTGCTATTCGGCTGTGAGGAACAGCGGTGAGAGGGCACCTCTCGTGGTTCTCCTGGCCAGAGCTGGAACCCGTTCCAGTAAGCCAGGTATCCCAAGAATGGACACACGAGCACCACGTGCTCGCGCTCACCGGCAAATGGGTACGAACCGATGGACACCTAAGTGGACACAGAGGAATCACCTTCATCGGGTGGGTGTCGGGCGGGCGTGGGGAGGGGAT
Source organism: Microcebus murinus (assembly GCF_040939455.1). Classification (NCBI taxonomy): domain Eukaryota; kingdom Metazoa; phylum Chordata; class Mammalia; order Primates; family Cheirogaleidae; genus Microcebus; species Microcebus murinus. The sequence continues at coordinate 352,544 of NC_134111.1, forward strand.
GGGCATACACATCCCTTAGGAACGGGGTGGGTGCGCACCCACTGGGGGATGGGCGCACTTGAAGCTCTGACCCGAGGGGGGAGGCGGGGAGAGGGCGATGTACCCGACCTTAACATTGGTGCCCCCACAATACGCTGGAACAACATGAGAGGTAAATGAATAAGAACACAGGGGGTAGGGGGGCACGGGCAACACATGTCACCTTAATACTTGGACTCCCATCATCTGCTTGAAAAGAGAGAGAAAAGAAAATGCAATACTAGAGATAAGAGACACTTTTTAAAAATAATGAATCCGAAGAGAAAAGTCAAAGGAGGCCTGTGGAGCAGGTCTGGGTGTGACTCCGGATACCCCAACATCAGGTGCCACCACCAAAGATTCCTGCGTGTAGCCCATAGAACCCCAAAAGCAACGGGACGAGTTCTGGTCACATACTCCCTCAAAATGACATCCTGGCCTTCTTCTGCAACTCCCTCCCCTCTCAGACTCTCAAGGTTTCCTCCAGCGTGTCGGTTCCCACAGAGCAGACCTTTGGTCTGAGACCTGACAGTCCAGAAGCCACGCATGCTGCCGCGTGGCGGCGGTGTCGCGGCTCGGGACAAGAGGAGGCCCCACAGTGCGGGCTGGGGCGCCAGGCACCGCGGCGGGCGCTGAGGGTGGGGGTCACCCCCACCCGGGGCCGCCCCCGCACTCCCAGAAACGCGACAGAACCAGAGGCAAAAAAAAAAAAAAGAAGAAGAAGAAGAAGCCTACGGCACCCGGTATTCCCGGGCGGTCTCCCATCCAAGTTCTAACCAGGCCCGACCCTGCTTAGCTTCCGAGATCGGGCGCGTTCGGGGTGGTGTGGCCGTGGACGGCGGAGGGCGCCCCTGCCCCGCTCAAGAAGCGGAGCCTCTCTGCGCTTCCCCGCCGCCTCCTCCCGCCCCAGGCCCCGCGCCGGCGCTGACCCGCGCCGGGCCGGGCCTGTTGAGTTCGCCGGCCGGGTCCGGCGGGCTCCCAGGGACGGGGGTGACAGGCGGGGCGGGCAGGGAGCGGCGGGCCGGGGTTGGGGGCTGTCTCTCTATACACACACACTCACACTCAGTCTCTCACTCACACTCACACAAGATGCGCCTCCACGGCTGGACCCGCCAAGGTGGAGACCTTCCAGCCCCCCTCCTCTCCTCGCCTGGCCTCCTTCACCTCCCCGCCCCCACCCCCAGCGCCGCTGACTGCGCGCGGGCGGGCGGGGCGCTCGCCCTTTGACCCCAGCCAGGGGCCGCCCTCCCCCACAACCCCTTTCAGCTGCTCCCCCCACCCTGTGGCCGGGCGGCCGCCTGTTCCCCCGGGCCAGGGCTGGGGCACAGCGCACGGGGGAGGGGAGCGAGTGTATGGGGCGTCTCTCTCTCTCTCGGGATGTGTCCCATGGGTGGGGTGGGGTGGCGTGGTTTGTGGGGCGCTGAAGAAATCAGTCCCCTCCATCTCCTCCCTCTGGAAAACCCCCGAGCCCTTGGAGAACTGCCGGCACCGCTTCGTGGGGGCCGGGACCCTCCTCTGTGTCCTCCTGTGGCCCAGTCCAAGGGGCCTGGGCCTGGCCGGGGCTGCATTGGACCCCAACCACCCTGGCGTGTGGACTCGCTAACAATCGGCGATTAGATATTGGATTCCAGCGTCATTGAGGTCATTTCACTAATGAGTGCACCGGAAAGAGTTTCCTAATCCATCTGTGAGGGTGGCAACTGAAAGAGAATTTGAAAGCTGACAGAATAGGCGAGGAAAGGCATAGGAGATTTCCACACCCAGTAGGGAAGCCTTTCCCGAAATGGAAGAAAGAAAGGAGCAAACAGAGACACACCGGTAGCCCGCCCGGATCAGAGTCTGCCCCTGAGAGAAAGCACCCTGACCAGGTTCACCCGTGGGTGGGTGGCGAGCTAGCGGCATTCAGAAGAGCGAGGCCCGCAGTCTGTGCAGAAGACACCTGCACTCGGGTGTGTGTGGCGGCACAATTCCCAAGCAGCTCCAGATGTTAAACCAAGGAGAAGCCAGGGAGTTCCCAACGCCCCAGGTGTCCTCAGCCCACGACTGGCTGCTGTGGGAATGCGAAGCCCGGCTCCTTGTCTCAGAGCGGGGCAACCAGGAGGTGTGATGTCCACCCCGGGGTTCCTAGGAGGATCAGGCTGAAGCTGGGACTTGGCCTGAAAGTGTCCCCTCGCATGGCCACCCCCTTCCCCTTCCTGCTCCTCTACTCCTGGTGCCCCTCCATCCAGGGGCCAGACCTTAAAGAGTCACCCGCAAGAGAATCCTGGTCCCAAAGGAGCCTTCTGGGGGACCCGTGCTGAGAGAGGTTGTGGGCATGGCCCGCTGGGGCTCTGCCCGACCCAGGGCTGAGAGATGCAACCTCCCAGCTCTGGGTCCCTGCAGGAAGTGTTGGCAAGCACAGGGCCAGTCCTCCAAAGGCCCAGGTGCAGGGAGCCCAGGCCAAGCAGCCCGTGGAAGAAGCCACATGCTGTGCCACCCCGGGGAACACGACTGCAGGCCACGGCCCTTCCCGCCTCCTCCTCCTCCTCCTCCTCCTCCTCCTCCTCCTCCTCCTCCTCCCACCCTGCCCCCGCCCCCGCCCCCACATGGCGCAGGGCCCAGAGACACCTCAGACACTTGCTACCCAAAGTGCAAAGGGCATCAGTTGCTCCTCCAAACCCCCCCCCCAGCCCAGCAGACCGCGTTGTCCAGCCAGCCCCCGGGCCTCCCTGGGGTGCCCAGCACAAAAGTGCAGACACCCACCGGACCCTCAATCTCAGTTTTCGGATGTTTTTGCCACTCTAAGGACCCGCAGGCCAGCTGGGCCTTCTGGCAGGACAGAGAGCCCCGGAATCCGACGTGGAGAGCTGGGTGTACGTCCCCATGAGGAGCCGGTCCCCACCTCCGCGGCTCCCCCCTTGCGGGGAGTGGCAGCCGCGGGGCCTCAGAGAAGACACCAGGCTGGGCCCCCGCGGCACAGCGGGAGCACGTCCCCCGCAGGCCACTTAGCGAGGGCGGCAGGCGGACGGTTGGGTTGCGCGAGACGCTGCGGCCACCCTGCTACCGGGTTCCTGGGAGGGCGTCCTGGAAGCAGCGTCCACACCAAGCCCTTGGAAGGCCCAGGCGACGGAGGAGCCCCGTCAGGCAGGGGCCGAGGACGGTGACAGGTGACAGGTGACAGGCCGGGCGGGAAGGAGTCAGTCAGGCAGGGGCCGAGGAGGAGACGGGCTGGGTAAGGGTTAGGGTTAGAGTCAGGGCACAAGTCACAATCGCAAAGACCTGGAAGTGACCCGAGTGCCCATCGACCCACGAGTGCGTCAATAAAATGTGGCGCGTGGACACCACGGAGTGCTATTCGGCTGTGAGGAACAGCGGTGAGAGGGCACCTCTCGTGGTTCTCCTGGCCAGAGCTGGAACCCGTTCCAGTAAGCCAGGTATCCCAAGAATGGACACACGAGCACCACGTGCTCGCGCTCACCGGCAAATGGGTACGAACCGATGGACACCTAAGTGGACACAGAGGAATCACCTTCATCGGGTGGGTGTCGGGCGGGCGTGGGGAGGGGATGGGCATACACATCCCTTAGGAACGGGGTGGGTGCGCACCCACTGGGGGATGGGCGCACTTGAAGCTCTGACCCGAGGGGGGAGGCGGGGAGAGGGCGATGTACCCGACCTTAACATTGGTGCCCCCACAATACGCTGGAACAACATGAGAGGTAAATGAATAAGAACACAGGGGGTAGGGGGGCACGGGCAACACATGTCACCTTAATACTTGGACTCCCATCATCTGCTTGAAAAGAGAGAGAAAAGAAAATGCAATACTAGAGATAAGAGACACTTTTTAAAAATAATGAATCCGAAGAGAAAAGTCAAAGGAGGCCTGTGGAGCAGGTCTGGGTGTGACTCCGGATCCCCCAACATCAGGTGCCACCACCAAAGATTCCTGCGTGTAGCCCATAGAACCCCAAAAGCAACGGGACGAGTTCTGGTCACATACTCCCTCAAAATGACATCCTGGCCTTCTTCTGCAACTCCCTCCCCTCTCAGACTCTCAAGGTTTCCTCCAGCGTGTCGGTTCCCACAGAGCAGACCTTTGGTCTGAGACCTGACAGTCCAGAAGCCACGCATGCTGCCGCGTGGCGGCGGTGTCGCGGCTCGGGACAAGAGGAGGCCCCACAGTGCGGGCTGGGGCGCCAGGCACCGCGGCGGGCGCTGAGGGTGGGGGTCACCCCCACCCGGGGCCGCCCCCGCACTCCCAGAAACGCGACAGAACCAGAGGCAAAAAAAAAAAAGAAGAAGAAGAAGAAGCCTACGGCACCCGGTATTCCCGGGCGGTCTCCCATCCAAGTTCTAACCAGGCCCGACCCTGCTTAGCTTCCGAGACCAGACGGGATCGGGCGCGTTCGGGGTGGTGTGGCCGTGGACGGCGGAGGGCGCCCCTGCCCCGCTCAAGAAGCGGAGCCTCTCTGCGCTTCCCCGCCGCCTCCTCCCGCCCCAGGCCCCGCGCCGGCGCTGACCCGCGCCGGGCCGGGCCTGTTGAGTTCGCCGGCCGGGTCCGGCGGGCTCCCAGGGACGGGGGTGACAGGCGGGGCGGGCAGGGAGCGGCGGGCCGGGGTTGGGGGCTGTCTCTCTATACACACACACTCACACTCAGTCTCTCACTCACACTCACACAAGATGCGCCTCCACGGCTGGACCCGCCAAGGTGGAGACCTTCCAGCCCCCCTCCTCTCCTCGCCTGGCCTCCTTCACCTCCCCGCCCCCACCCCCAGCGCCGCTGACTGCGCACGGGCGGGCGGGGCGCTCGCCCTTTGACCCCAGCCAGGGGCCGCCCTCCCCCACAACCCCTTTCAGCTGCTCCCCCCACCCTGTGGCCGGGCGGCCGCCTGTTCCCCCGGGCCAGGGCTGGGGCACAGCGCACGGGGGAGGGGAGCGAGTGTATGGGGCGTCTCTCTCTCTCTCTCTCTCTCTCTCTCTCTCTCGGGATGTGTCCCATGGGTGGGGTGGGGTGGCGTGGTTTGTGGGGCGCTGAAGAAATCAGTCCCCTCCATCTCCTCCCTCTGGAAAACCCCCGAGCCCTTGGAGAACTGCCGGCAACGCTACCGTGGGGGCCGGGACCCTCCTCTGTGTCCTCCTGTGGCCCAGTCCAAGGGGCCTGGGCCTGGCCGGGGCTGCATTGGACCCCAACCACCCTGGCGTGTGGACTCGCTAACAATCGGCGATTAGATATTGGATTCCAGCGTCATTGAGGTCATTTCACTAATGAGTGCACCGGAAAGAGTTTCCTAATCCATCTGTGAGGGTGGCAACTGAAAGAGAATTTGAAAGCTGACAGAATAGGCGAGGAAAGGCATAGGAGATTTCCACACCCAGTAGGGAAGCCTTTCCCGAAATGGAAGAAAGAAAGGAGCAAACAGAGACACACCGGTAGCCCGCCCGGATCAGAGTCTGCCCCTGAGAGAAAGCACCCTGACCAGGTTCACCCGTGGGTGGGTGGCGAGCTAGCGGCATTCAGAAGAGCGAGGCCCGCAGTCTGTGCAGAAGACACCTGCACTCGGGTGTGTGTGGCGGCACAATTCCCAAGCAGCTCCAGATGTTAAACCAAGGAGAAGCCAGGGAGTTCCCAACGCCCCAGGTGTCCTCAGCCCACGACTGGCTGCTGTGGGAATGCGAAGCCCGGCTCCTTGTCTCAGAGCGGGGCAACCAGGAGGTGTGATGTCCACCCCGGGGTTCCTAGGAGGATCAGGCTGAAGCTGGGACTTGGCCTGAAAGTGTCCCCTCGCATGGCCACCCCCTTCCCCTTCCTGCTCCTCTACTCCTGGTGCCCCTCCATCCAGGGGCCAGACCTTAAAGAGTCACCCGCAAGAGAATCCTGGTCCCAAAGGAGCCTTCTGGGGGACCCGTGCTGAGAGAGGTTGTGGGCATGGCCCGCTGGGGCTCTGCCCGACCCAGGGCTGAGAGATGCAACCTCCCAGCTCTGGGTCCCTGCAGGAAGTGTTGGCAAGCACAGGGCCAGTCCTCCAAAGGCCCAGGTGCAGGGAGCCCAGGCCAAGCAGCCCGTGGAAGAAGCCACATGCTGTGCCACCCCGGGGAACACGACTGCAGGCCACGGCCCTTCCCGCCTCCTCCTCCTCCTCCTCCTCCTCCTCCTCCTCCCACCCTGCCCCCGCCCCCGCCCCCACATGGCGCAGGGCCCAGAGACACCTCAGACACTTGCTACCCAAAGTGCAAAGGGCATCAGTTGCTCCTCCAAACCCCCCCCCCCAGCCCAGCAGACCGCGTTGTCCAGCCAGCCCCCGGGCCTCCCTGGGGTGCCCAGCACAAAAGTGCAGACACCCACCGGACCCTCAATCTCAGTTTTCGGATGTTTTTGCCACTCTAAGGACCCGCAGGCCAGCTGGGCCTTCTGGCAGGACAGAGAGCCCCGGAATCCGACGTGGAGAGCTGGGTGTACGTCCCCATGAGGAGCCGGTCCCCACCTCCGCGGCTCCCCCCTTGCGGGGAGTGGCAGCCGCGGGGCCTCAGAGAAGACACCAGGCTGGGCCCCCGCGGCACAGCGGGAGCACGTCCCCCGCAGGCCACTTAGCGAGGGCGGCAGGCGGACGGTTGGGTTGCGCGAGACGCTGCGGCCACCCTGCTACCGGGTTCCTGGGAGGGCGTCCTGGAAGCAGCGTCCACACCAAGCCCTTGGAAGGCCCAGGCGACGGAGGAGCCCCGTCAGGCAGGGGCCGAGGACGGTGACAGGTGACAGGTGACAGGCCGGGCGGGAAGGAGTCAGTCAGGCAGGGGCCGAGGAGGAGACGGGCTGGGTAAGGGTTAGGGTTAGAGTCAGGGCACAAGTCACAATCGCAAAGACCTGGAAGTGACCCGAGTGCCCATCGACCCACGAGTGCGTCAATAAAATGTGGCGCGTGGACACCACGGAGTGCTATTCGGCTGTGAGGAACAGCGGTGAGAGGGCACCTCTCGTGGTTCTCCTGGCCAGAGCTGGAACCCGTTCCAGTAAGCCAGGTATCCCAAGAATGGACACACGAGCACCACGTGCTCGCGCTCACCGGCAAATGGGTACGAACCGATGGACACCTAAGTGGACACAGAGGAATCACCTTCATCGGGTGGGTGTCGGGCGGGCGTGGGGAGGGGATGGGCATACACATCCCTTAGGAACGGGGTGGGTGCGCACCCACTGGGGGATGGGCGCACTTGAAGCTCTGACCCGAGGGGGGAGGCGGGGAGAGGGCGATGTACCCGACCTTAACATTGGTGCCCCCACAATACGCTGGAACAACATGAGAGGTAAATGAATAAGAACACAGGGGGTAGGGGGGCACGGGCAACACATGTCACCTTAATACTTGGACTCCCATCATCTGCTTGAAAAGAGAGAGAAAAGAAAATGCAATACTAGAGATAAGAGACACTTTTTAAAAATAATGAATCCGAAGAGAAAAGTCAAAGGAGGCCTGTGGAGCAGGTCTGGGTGTGACTCCGGATACCCCAACATCAGGTGCCACCACCAAAGATTCCTGCGTGTAGCCCATAGAACCCCAAAAGCAACGGGACGAGTTCTGGTCACATACTCCCTCAAAATGACATCCTGGCCTTCTTCTGCAACTCCCTCCCCTCTCAGACTCTCAAGGTTTCCTCCAGCGTGTCGGTTCCCACAGAGCAGACCTTTGGTCTGAGACCTGACAGTCCAGAAGCCACGCATGCTGCCGCGTGGCGGCGGTGTCGCGGCTCGGGACAAGAGGAGGCCCCACAGTGCGGGCTGGGGCGCCAGGCACCGCGGCGGGCGCTGAGGGTGGGGGTCACCCCCACCCGGGGCCGCCCCCGCACTCCCAGAAACGCGACAGAACCAGAGGCAAAAAAAAAAAAAGAAGAAGAAGAAGAAGCCTACGGCACCCGGTATTCCCGGGCGGTCTCCCATCCAAGTTCTAACCAGGCCCGACCCTGCTTAGCTTCCGAGATCGGGCGCGTTCGGGGTGGTGTGGCCGTGGACGGCGGAGGGCGCCCCTGCCCCGCTCAAGAAGCGGAGCCTCTCTGCGCTTCCCCGCCGCCTCCTCCCGCCCCAGGCCCCGCGCCGGCGCTGACCCGCGCCGGGCCGGGCCTGTTGAGTTCGCCGGCCGGGTCCGGCGGGCTCCCAGGGACGGGGGTGACAGGCGGGGCGGGCAGGGAGCGGCGGGCCGGGGTTGGGGGCTGTCTCTCTATACACACACACTCACACTCAGTCTCTCACTCACACTCACACAAGATGCGCCTCCACGGCTGGACCCGCCAAGGTGGAGACCTTCCAGCCCCCCTCCTCTCCTCGCCTGGCCTCCTTCACCTCCCCGCCCCCACCCCCAGCGCCGCTGACTGCGCACGGGCGGGCGGGGCGCTCGCCCTTTGACCCCAGCCAGGGGCCGCCCTCCCCCACAACCCCTTTCAGCTGCTCCCCCCACCCTGTGGTAGGGCGGCCGCCTGTTCCCCCGGGCCAGGGCTGGGGCACAGCGCACGGGGGGAGGGGAGCGAGTGTATGGGGCGTCTCTCTCTCTCTCGGGATGTGTCCCATGGGTGGGGTGGGGTGGCGTGGTTTGTGGGGCGCTGAAGAAATCAGTCCCCTCCATCTCCTCCCTCTGGAAAACCCCCGAGCCCTTGGAGAACTGCCGGCACCGCTTCGTGGGGGCCGGGACCCTCCTCTGTGTCCTCCTGTGGCCCAGTCCAAGGGGCCTGGGCCTGGCCGGGGCTGCATTGGACCCCGACCACCCTGGCGTGTGGACTCGCTAACAATCGGCGATTAGATATTGGATTCCAGCGTCATTGAGGTCATTTCACTAATGAGTGCACCGGAAAGAGTTTCCTAATCCATCTGTGAGGGTGGCAACTGAAAGAGAATTTGAAAGCTGACAGAATAGGCGAGGAAAGGCATAGGAGATTTCCACACCCAGTAGGGAAGCCTTTCCCGAAATGGAAGAAAGAAAGGAGCAAACAGAGACACACCGGTAGCCCGCCCGGATCAGAGTCTGCCCCTGAGAGAAAGCACCCTGACCAGGTTCACCCGTGGGTGGGTGGCGAGCTAGCGGCATTCAGAAGAGCGAGGCCCGCAGTCTGTGCAGAAGACACCTGCACTCGGGTGTGTGTGGCGGCACAATTCCCAAGCAGCTCCAGATGTTAAACCAAGGAGAAGCCAGGGAGTTCCCAACGCCCCAGGTGTCCTCAGCCCACGACTGGCTGCTGTGGGAATGCGAAGCCCGGCTCCTTGTCTCAGAGCGGGGCAACCAGGAGGTGTGATGTCCACCCCGGGGTTCCTAGGAGGATCAGGCTGAAGCTGGGACTTGGCCTGAAAGTGTCCCCTCGCATGGCCACCCCCTTCCCCTTCCTGCTCCTCTACTCCTGGTGCCCCTCCATCCAGGGGCCAGACCTTAAAGAGTCACCCGCAAGAGAATCCTGGTCCCAAAGGAGCCTTCTGGGGGACCCGTGCTGAGAGAGGTTGTGGGCATGGCCCGCTGGGGCTCTGCCCGACCCAGGGCTGAGAGATGCAACCTCCCAGCTCTGGGTCCCTGCAGGAAGTGTTGGCAAGCACAGGGCCAGTCCTCCAAAGGCCCAGGTGCAGGGAGCCCAGGCCAAGCAGCCCGTGGAAGAAGCCACATGCTGTGCCACCCCGGGGAACACGACTGCAGGCCACGGCCCTTCCCGCCTCCTCCTCCTCCTCCTCCTCCTCCTCCTCCTCCTCCTCCTCCTCCTCCTCCCACCCTGCCCCCGCCCCCGCCCCCACATGGCGCAGGGCCCAGAGACACCTCAGACACTTGCTACCCAAAGTGCAAAGGGCATCAGTTGCTCCTCCAAACCCCCCCCCCAGCCCAGCAGACCGCGTTGTCCAGCCAGCCCCCGGGCCTCCCTGGGGTGCCCAGCACAAAAGTGCAGACACCCACCGGACCCTCAATCTCAGTTTTCGGATGTTTTTGCCACTCTAAGGACCCGCAGGCCAGCTGGGCCTTCTGGCAGGACAGAGAGCCCCGGAATCCGACGTGGAGAGCTGGGTGTACGTCCCCATGAGGAGCCGGTCCCCACCTCCGCGGCTCCCCCCTTGCGGGGAGTGGCAGCCGCGGGGCCTCAGAGAAGACACCAGGCTGGGCCCCCGCGGCACAGCGGGAGCACGTCCCCCGCAGGCCACTTAGCGAGGGCGGCAGGCGGACGGTTGGGTTGCGCGAGACGCTGCGGCCACCCTGCTACCGGGTTCCTGGGAGGGCGTCCTGGAAGCAGCGTCCACACCAAGCCCTTGGAAGGCCCAGGCGACGGAGGAGCCCCGTCAGGCAGGGGCCGAGGACGGTGACAGGTGACAGGTGACAGGCCGGGCGGGAAGGAGTCAGTCAGGCAGGGGCCGAGGAGGAGACGGGCTGGGTAAGGGTTAGGGTTAGAGTCAGGGCACAAGTCACAATCGCAAAGACCTGGAAGTGACCCGAGTGCCCATCGACCCACGAGTGCGTCAATAAAATGTGGCGCGTGGACACCACGGAGTGCTATTCGGCTGTGAGGAACAGCGGTGAGAGGGCACCTCTCGTGGTTCTCCTGGCCAGAGCTGGAACCCGTTCCAGTAAGCCAGGTATCCCAAGAATGGACACACGAGCACCACGTGCTCGCGCTCACCGGCAAATGGGTACGAACCGATGGACACCTAAGTGGACACAGAGGAATCACCTTCATCGGGTGGGTGTCGGGCGGGCGTGGGGAGGGGATGGGCATACACATCCCTTAGGAACGGGGTGGGTGCGCACCCACTGGGGGATGGGCGCACTTGAAGCTCTGACCCGAGAGGGGTGGCGGGGAGAGGGCGATGTACCCGACCTTAACATTGGTGCCCCCACAATACGCTGGAACAACATGAGAGGTAAATGAATAAGAACACAGGGGGTAGGGGGGCACGGGCAACACATGTCACCTTAATACTTGGACTCCCATCATCTGCTTGAAAAGAGAGAGAAAAGAAAATGCAATACTAGAGATAAGAGACACTTTTTAAAAATAATGAATCCGAAGAGAAAAGTCAAAGGAGGCCTGTGGAGCAGGTCTGGGTGTGACTCCGGATCCCCCAACATCAGGTGCCACCACCAAAGATTCCTGCGTGTAGCCCATAAACCCCAAAAGCAACGGGACGAGTTCTGGTCACATACTCCCTCAAAATGACATCCTGGCCTTCTTCTGCAACTCCCTCCCCTCTCAGACTCTCAAGGTTTCCTCCAGCGTGTCGGTTCCCACAGAGCAGACCTTTGGTCTGAGACCTGACAGTCCAGAAGCCACGCATGCTGCCGCGTGGCGGCGGTGTCGCGGCTCGGGACAAGAGGAGGCCCCACAGTGCGGGCTGGGGCGCCAGGCACCGCGGCGGGCGCTGAGGGTGGGGGTCACCCCCACCCGGGGCCGCCCCCGCACTCCCAGAAACGCGACAGAACCAGAGGCAAAAAAAAAAAAAGAAGAAGAAGAAGCCTACGGCACCCGGTATTCCCGGGCGGTCTCCCATCCAAGTTCTAACCAGGCCCGACCCTGCTTAGCTTCCGAGATCGGGCGCGTTCGGGGTGGTGTGGCCGTGGACGGCGGAGGGCGCCCCTGCCCCGCTCAAGAAGCGGAGCCTCTCTGCGCTTCCCCGCCACCTCCTCCCGCCCCAGGCCCCGCGCCGGCGCTGACCCGCGCCGGGCCGGTCCTGTTGAGTTCGCCGGCCGGGTCCGGCGGGCTCCCAGGGACGGGGGTGACAGGCGGGGCGGGCAGGGAGCGGCGGGCCGGGGTTGGGGGCTGTCTCTCTATACACACACACTCACACTCAGTCGCTCACTCACACTCACACAAGATGCGCCTCCACGGCTGGACCCGCCAAGGTGGAGACCTTCCAGCCCCCCTCCTCTCCTCGCCTTCCCTCCTTCACCTCCCCGCCCCCACCCCCAGCGCCGCTGACTGCGCACGGGCGGGCGGGGCGCTCGCCCTTTGACCCCAGCCAGGGGCCGCCCTCCCCCACAACCCCTTTCAGCTGCTCCCCCCACCCTGTGGCCGGGCGGCCGCCTGTTCCCCCGGGCCAGGGCTGGGGCACAGCGCACGGGGGGAGGGGAGCGAGTGTATGGGGCGTCTCTCTCTCTCTCGGGATGTGTCCCATGGGTGGGGTGGGGTGGCGTGGTTTGTGGGGCGCTGAAGAAATCAGTCCCCTCCATCTCCTCCCTCTGGAAAACCCCCGAGCCCTTGGAGAACTGCCGGCACCGCTTCGTGGGGGCCGGGACCCTCCTCTGTGTCCTCCTGTGGCCCAGTCCAAGGGGCCTGGGCCTGGCCGGGGCTGCATTGGACCCCGACCACCCTGGCGTGTGGACTCGCTAACAATCGGCGATTAGATATTGGATTCCAGCGTCATTGAGGTCATTTCACTAATGAGTGCACCGGAAAGAGTTTCCTAATCCATCTGTGAGGGTGGCAACTGAAAGAGAATTTGAAAGCTGACAGAATAGGCGAGGAAAGGCATAGGAGATTTCCACACCCAGTAGGGAAGCCTTTCCCGAAATGGAAGAAAGAAAGGAGCAAACAGAGACACACCGGTAGCCCGCCCGGATCAGAGTCTGCCCCTGAGAGAAAGCACCCTGACCAGGTTCACCCGTGGGTGGGTGGCGAGCTAGCGGCATTCAGAAGAGCGAGGCCCGCAGTCTGTGCAGAAGACACCTGCACTCGGGTGTGTGTGGCGGCACAATTCCCAAGCAGCTCCAGATGTTAAACCAAGGAGAAGCCAGGGAGTTCCCAACGCCCCAGGTGTCCTCAGCCCACGACTGGCTGCTGTGGGAATGCGAAGCCCGGCTCCTTGTCTCAGAGCGGGGCAACCAGGAGGTGTGATGTCCACCCCGGGGTTCCTAGGAGGATCAGGCTGAAGCTGGGACTTGGCCTGAAAGTGTCCCCTCGCATGGCCACCCCCTTCCCCTTCCTGCTCCTCTACTCCTGGTGCCCCTCCATCCAGGGGCCAGACCTTAAAGAGTCACCCGCAAGAGAATCCTGGTCCCAAAGGAGCCTTCTGGGGGACCCGTGCTGAGAGAGGTTGTGGGCATGGCCCGCTGGGGCTCTGCCCGACCCAGGGCTGAGAGATGCAACCTCCCAGCTCTGGGTCCCTGCAGGAAGTGTTGGCAAGCACAGGGCCAGTCCTCCAAAGGCCCAGGTGCAGGGAGCCCAGGCCAAGCAGCCCGTGGAAGAAGCCACATGCTGTGCCACCCCGGGGAACACGACTGCAGGCCACGGCCCTTCCCGCCTCCTCCTCCTCCTCCTCCTCCTCCTCCTCCTCCTCCTCCTCCTCCTCCTCCCACCCTGCCCCCGCCCCCGCCCCCACATGGCGCAGGGCCCAGAGACACCTCAGACACTTGCTACCCAAAGTGCAAAGGGCATCAGTTGCTCCTCCAAACCCCCCCCCCAGCCCAGCAGACCGCGTTGTCCAGCCAGCCCCCGGGCCTCCCTGGGGTGCCCAGCACAAAAGTGCAGACACCCACCGGACCCTCAATCTCAGTTTTCGGATGTTTTTGCCACTCTAAGGACCCGCAGGCCAGCTGGGCCTTCTGGCAGGACAGAGAGCCCCGGAATCCGACGTGGAGAGCTGGGTGTACGTCCCCATGAGGAGCCGGTCCCCACCTCCGCGGCTCCCCCCTTGCGGGGAGTGGCAGCCGCGGGGCCTCAGAGAAGACACCAGGCTGGGCCCCCGCGGCACAGCGGGAGCACGTCCCCCGCAGGCCACTTAGCGAGGGCGGCAGGCGGACGGTTGGGTTGCGCGAGACGCTGCGGCCACCCTGCTACCGGGTTCCTGGGAGGGCGTCCTGGAAGCAGCGTCCACACCAAGCCCTTGGAAGGCCCAGGCGACGGAGGAGCCCCGTCAGGCAGGGGCCGAGGACGGTGACAGGTGACAGGTGACAGGCCGGGCGGGAAGGAGTCAGTCAGGCAGGGGCCGAGGAGGAGACGGGCTGGGTAAGGGTTAGGGTTAGAGTCAGGGCACAAGTCACAATCGCAAAGACCTGGAAGTGACCCGAGTGCCCATCGACCCACGAGTGCGTCAATAAAATGTGGCGCGTGGACACCACGGAGTGCTATTCGGCTGTGAGGAACAGCGGTGAGAGGGCACCTCTCGTGGTTCTCCTGGCCAGAGCTGGAACCCGTTCCAGTAAGCCAGGTATCCCAAGAATGGACACACGAGCACCACGTGCTCGCGCTCACCGGCAAATGGGTACGAACCGATGGACACCTAAGTGGACACAGAGGAATCACCTTCATCGGGTGGGTGTCGGGCGGGCGTGGGGAGGGGATGGGCATACACATCCCTTAGGAACGGGGTGGGTGCGCACCCACTGGGGGATGGGCGCACTTGAAGCTCTGACCCGAGAGGGGTGGCGGGGAGAGGGCGATGTACCCGACCTTAACATTGGTGCCCCCACAATACGCTGGAACAACATGAGAGGTAAATGAATAAGAACACAGGGGGTAGGGGGGCACGGGCAACACATGTCACCTTAATACTTGGACTCCCATCATCTGCTTGAAAAGAGAGAGAAAAGAAAATGCAATACTAGAGATAAGAGACACTTTTTAAAAATAATGAATCCGAAGAGAAAAGTCAAAGGAGGCCTGTGGAGCAGGTCTGGGTGTGACTCCGGATCCCCCAACATCAGGTGCCACCACCAAAGATTCCTGCGTGTAGCCCATAAACCCCAAAAGCAACGGGACGAGTTCTGGTCACATACTCCCTCAAAATGACATCCTGGCCTTCTTCTGCAACTCCCTCCCCTCTCAGACTCTCAAGGTTTCCTCCAGCGTGTCGGTTCCCACAGAGCAGACCTTTGGTCTGAGACCTGACAGTCCAGAAGCCACGCATGCTGCCGCGTGGCGGCGGTGTCGCGGCTCGGGACAAGAGGAGGCCCCACAGTGCGGGCTGGGGCGCCAGGCACCGCGGCGGGCGCTGAGGGTGGGGGTCACCCCCACCCGGGGCCGCCCCCGCACTCCCAGAAACGCGACAGAACCAGAGGCAAAAAAAAAAAAAGAAGAAGAAGAAGAAGCCTACGGCACCCGGTATTCCCGGGCGGTCTCCCATCCAAGTTCTAACCAGGCCCGACCCTGCTTAGCTTCCGAGATCGGGCGCGTTCGGGGTGGTGTGGCCGTGGACGGCGGAGGGCGCCCCTGCCCCGCTCAAGAAGCGGAGCCTCTCTGCGCTTCCCCGCCGCCTCCTCCCGCCCCAGGCCCCGCGCCGGCGCTGACCCGCGCCGGGCCGGTCCTGTTGAGTTCGCCGGCCGGGTCCGGCGGGCTCCCAGGGACGGGGGTGACAGGCGGGGCGGGCAGGGAGCGGCGGGCCGGGGTTGGGGGCTGTCTCTCTATACACACACACTCACACTCAGTCGCTCACTCACACTCACACAAGATGCGCCTCCACGGCTGGACCCGCCAAGGTGGAGACCTTCCAGCCCCCCTCCTCTCCTCGCCTTCCCTCCTTCACCTCCCCGCCCCCACCCCCAGCGCCGCTGACTGCGCACGGGCGGGCGGGGCGCTCGCCCTTTGACCCCAGCCAGGGGCCGCCCTCCCCCACAACCCCTTTCAGCTGCTCCCCCCACCCTGTGGCCGGGCGGCCGCCTGTTCCCCCGGGCCAGGGCTGGGGCACAGCGCACGGGGGGAGGGGAGCGAGTGTATGGGGCGTCTCTCTCTCTCTCGGGATGTGTCCCATGGGTGGGGTGGGGTGGCGTGGTTTGTGGGGCGCTGAAGAAATCAGTCCCCTCCATCTCCTCCCTCTGGAAAACCCCCGAGCCCTTGGAGAACTGCCGGCACCGCTTCGTGGGGGCCGGGACCCTCCTCTGTGTCCTCCTGTGGCCCAGTCCAAGGGGCCTGGGCCTGGCCGGGGCTGCATTGGACCCCGACCACCCTGGCGTGTGGACTCGCTAACAATCGGCGATTAGATATTGGATTCCAGCGTCATTGAGGTCATTTCACTAATGAGTGCACCGGAAAGAGTTTCCTAATCCATCTGTGAGGGTGGCAACTGAAAGAGAATTTGAAAGCTGACAGAATAGGCGAGGAAAGGCATAGGAGATTTCCACACCCAGTAGGGAAGCCTTTCCCGAAATGGAAGAAAGAAAGGAGCAAACAGAGACACACCGGTAGCCCGCCCGGATCAGAGTCTGCCCCTGAGAGAAAGCACCCTGACCAGGTTCACCCGTGGGTGGGTGGCGAGCTAGCGGCATTCAGAAGAGCGAGGCCCGCAGTCTGTGCAGAAGACACCTGCACTCGGGTGTGTGTGGCGGCACAATTCCCAAGCAGCTCCAGATGTTAAACCAAGGAGAAGCCAGGGAGTTCCCAACGCCCCAGGTGTCCTCAGCCCACGACTGGCTGCTGTGGGAATGCGAAGCCCGGCTCCTTGTCTCAGAGCGGGGCAACCAGGAGGTGTGATGTCCACCCCGGGGTTCCTAGGAGGATCAGGCTGAAGCTGGGACTTGGCCTGAAAGTGTCCCCTCGCATGGCCACCCCCTTCCCCTTCCTGCTCCTCTACTCCTGGTGCCCCTCCATCCAGGGGCCAGACCTTAAAGAGTCACCCGCAAGAGAATCCTGGTCCCAAAGGAGCCTTCTGGGGGACCCGTGCTGAGAGAGGTTGTGGGCATGGCCCGCTGGGGCTCTGCCCGACCCAGGGCTGAGAGATGCAACCTCCCAGCTCTGGGTCCCTGCAGGAAGTGTTGGCAAGCACAGGGCCAGTCCTCCAAAGGCCCAGGTGCAGGGAGCCCAGGCCAAGCAGCCCGTGGAAGAAGCCACATGCTGTGCCACCCCGGGGAACACGACTGCAGGCCACGGCCCTTCCCGCCTCCTCCTCCTCCTCCTCCTCCTCCTCCTCCTCCTCCTCCTCCTCCCACCCTGCCCCCGCCCCCGCCCCCACATGGCGCAGGGCCCAGAGACACCTCAGACACTTGCTACCCAAAGTGCAAAGGGCATCAGTTGCTCCTCCAAACCCCCCCCCCAGCCCAGCAGACCGCGTTGTCCAGCCAGCCCCCGGGCCTCCCTGGGGTGCCCAGCACAAAAGTGCAGACACCCACCGGACCCTCAATCTCAGTTTTCGGATGTTTTTGCCACTCTAAGGACCCGCAGGCCAGCTGGGCCTTCTGGCAGGACAGAGAGCCCCGGAATCCGACGTGGAGAGCTGGGTGTACGTCCCCATGAGGAGCCGGTCCCCACCTCCGCGGCTCCCCCCTTGCGGGGAGTGGCAGCCGCGGGGCCTCAGAGAAGACACCAGGCTGGGCCCCCGCGGCACAGCGGGAGCACGTCCCCCGCAGGCCACTTAGCGAGGGCGGCAGGCGGACGGTTGGGTTGCGCGAGACGCTGCGGCCACCCTGCTACCGGGTTCCTGGGAGGGCGTCCTGGAAGCAGCGTCCACACCAAGCCCTTGGAAGGCCCAGGCGACGGAGGAGCCCCGTCAGGCAGGGGCCGAGGACGGTGACAGGTGACAGGTGACAGGCCGGGCGGGAAGGAGTCAGTCAGGCAGGGGCCGAGGAGGAGACGGGCTGGGTAAGGGTTAGGGTTAGAGTCAGGGCACAAGTCACAATCGCAAAGACCTGGAAGTGACCCGAGTGCCCATCGACCCACGAGTGCGTCAATAAAATGTGGCGCGTGGACACCACGGAGTGCTATTCGGCTGTGAGGAACAGCGGTGAGAGGGCACCTCTCGTGGTTCTCCTGGCCAGAGCTGGAACCCGTTCCAGTAAGCCAGGTATCCCAAGAATGGACACACGAGCACCACGTGCTCGCGCTCACCGGCAAATGGGTACGAACCGATGGACACCTAAGTGGACACAGAGGAATCACCTTCATCGGGTGGGTGTCGGGCGGGCGTGGGGAGGGGATGGGCATACACATCCCTTAGGAACGGGGTGGGTGCGCACCCACTGGGGGATGGGCGCACTTGAAGCTCTGACCCGAGGGGGGAGGCGGGGAGAGGGCGATGTACCCGACCTTAACATTGGTGCCCCCACAATACGCTGGAACAACATGAGAGGTAAATGAATAAGAACACAGGGGGTAGGGGGGCACGGGCAACACATGTCACCTTAATACTTGGACTCCCATCATCTGCTTGAAAAGAGAGAGAAAAGAAAATGCAATACTAGAGATAAGAGACACTTTTTAAAAATAATGAATCCGAAGAGAAAAGTCAAAGGAGGCCTGTGGAGCAGGTCTGGGTGTGACTCCGGATCCCCCAACATCAGGTGCCACCACCAAAGATTCCTGCGTGTAGCCCATAGAACCCCAAAAGCAACGGGACGAGTTCTGGTCACATACTCCCTCAAAATGACATCCTGGCCTTCTTCTGCAACTCCCTCCCCTCTCAGACTCTCAAGGTTTCCTCCAGCGTGTCGGTTCCCACAGAGCAGACCTTTGGTCTGAGACCTGACAGTCCAGAAGCCACGCATGCTGCCGCGTGGCGGCGGTGTCGCGGCTCGGGACAAGAGGAGGCCCCACAGTGCGGGCTGGGGCGCCAGGCACCGCGGCGGGCGCTGAGGGTGGGGGTCACCCCCACCCGGGGCCGCCCCCGCACTCCCAGAAACGCGACAGAACCAGAGGCAAAAAAAAAAAAGAAGAAGAAGAAGAAGCCTACGGCACCCGGTATTCCCGGGCGGTCTCCCATCCAAGTTCTAACCAGGCCCGACCCTGCTTAGCTTCCGAGACCAGACGGGATCGGGCGCGTTCGGGGTGGTGTGGCCGTGGACGGCGGAGGGCGCCCCTGCCCCGCTCAAGAAGCGGAGCCTCTCTGCGCTTCCCCGCCGCCTCCTCCCGCCCCAGGCCCCGCGCCGGCGCTGACCCGCGCCGGGCCGGGCCTGTTGAGTTCGCCGGCCGGGTCCGGCGGGCTCCCAGGGACGGGGGTGACAGGCGGGGCGGGCAGGGAGCGGCGGGCCGGGGTTGGGGGCTGTCTCTCTATACACACACACTCACACTCAGTCTCTCACTCACACTCACACAAGATGCGCCTCCACGGCTGGACCCGCCAAGGTGGAGACCTTCCAGCCCCCCTCCTCTCCTCGCCTGGCCTCCTTCACCTCCCCGCCCCCACCCCCAGCGCCGCTGACTGCGCACGGGCGGGCGGGGCGCTCGCCCTTTGACCCCAGCCAGGGGCCGCCCTCCCCCACAACCCCTTTCAGCTGCTCCCCCCACCCTGTGGCCGGGCGGCCGCCTGTTCCCCCGGGCCAGGGCTGGGGCACAGCGCACGGGGGAGGGGAGCGAGTGTATGGGGCGTCTCTCTCTCTCTCTCTCTCTCTCTCTCTCTCTCGGGATGTGTCCCATGGGTGGGGTGGGGTGGCGTGGTTTGTGGGGCGCTGAAGAAATCAGTCCCCTCCATCTCCTCCCTCTGGAAAACCCCCGAGCCCTTGGAGAACTGCCGGCAACGCTACCGTGGGGGCCGGGACCCTCCTCTGTGTCCTCCTGTGGCCCAGTCCAAGGGGCCTGGGCCTGGCCGGGGCTGCATTGGACCCCAACCACCCTGGCGTGTGGACTCGCTAACAATCGGCGATTAGATATTGGATTCCAGCGTCATTGAGGTCATTTCACTAATGAGTGCACCGGAAAGAGTTTCCTAATCCATCTGTGAGGGTGGCAACTGAAAGAGAATTTGAAAGCTGACAGAATAGGCGAGGAAAGGCATAGGAGATTTCCACACCCAGTAGGGAAGCCTTTCCCGAAATGGAAGAAAGAAAGGAGCAAACAGAGACACACCGGTAGCCCGCCCGGATCAGAGTCTGCCCCTGAGAGAAAGCACCCTGACCAGGTTCACCCGTGGGTGGGTGGCGAGCTAGCGGCATTCAGAAGAGCGAGGCCCGCAGTCTGTGCAGAAGACACCTGCACTCGGGTGTGTGTGGCGGCACAATTCCCAAGCAGCTCCAGATGTTAAACCAAGGAGAAGCCAGGGAGTTCCCAACGCCCCAGGTGTCCTCAGCCCACGACTGGCTGCTGTGGGAATGCGAAGCCCGGCTCCTTGTCTCAGAGCGGGGCAACCAGGAGGTGTGATGTCCACCCCGGGGTTCCTAGGAGGATCAGGCTGAAGCTGGGACTTGGCCTGAAAGTGTCCCCTCGCATGGCCACCCCCTTCCCCTTCCTGCTCCTCTACTCCTGGTGCCCCTCCATCCAGGGGCCAGACCTTAAAGAGTCACCCGCAAGAGAATCCTGGTCCCAAAGGAGCCTTCTGGGGGACCCGTGCTGAGAGAGGTTGTGGGCATGGCCCGCTGGGGCTCTGCCCGACCCAGGGCTGAGAGATGCAACCTCCCAGCTCTGGGTCCCTGCAGGAAGTGTTGGCAAGCACAGGGCCAGTCCTCCAAAGGCCCAGGTGCAGGGAGCCCAGGCCAAGCAGCCCGTGGAAGAAGCCACATGCTGTGCCACCCCGGGGAACACGACTGCAGGCCACGGCCCTTCCCGCCTCCTCCTCCTCCTCCTCCTCCTCCTCCTCCTCCCACCCTGCCCCCGCCCCCGCCCCCACATGGCGCAGGGCCCAGAGACACCTCAGACACTTGCTACCCAAAGTGCAAAGGGCATCAGTTGCTCCTCCAAACCCCCCCCCCCAGCCCAGCAGACCGCGTTGTCCAGCCAGCCCCCGGGCCTCCCTGGGGTGCCCAGCACAAAAGTGCAGACACCCACCGGACCCTCAATCTCAGTTTTCGGATGTTTTTGCCACTCTAAGGACCCGCAGGCCAGCTGGGCCTTCTGGCAGGACAGAGAGCCCCGGAATCCGACGTGGAGAGCTGGGTGTACGTCCCCATGAGGAGCCGGTCCCCACCTCCGCGGCTCCCCCCTTGCGGGGAGTGGCAGCCGCGGGGCCTCAGAGAAGACACCAGGCTGGGCCCCCGCGGCACAGCGGGAGCACGTCCCCCGCAGGCCACTTAGCGAGGGCGGCAGGCGGACGGTTGGGTTGCGCGAGACGCTGCGGCCACCCTGCTACCGGGTTCCTGGGAGGGCGTCCTGGAAGCAGCGTCCACACCAAGCCCTTGGAAGGCCCAGGCGACGGAGGAGCCCCGTCAGGCAGGGGCCGAGGACGGTGACAGGTGACAGGTGACAGGCCGGGCGGGAAGGAGTCAGTCAGGCAGGGGCCGAGGAGGAGACGGGCTGGGTAAGGGTTAGGGTTAGAGTCAGGGCACAAGTCACAATCGCAAAGACCTGGAAGTGACCCGAGTGCCCATCGACCCACGAGTGCGTCAATAAAATGTGGCGCGTGGACACCACGGAGTGCTATTCGGCTGTGAGGAACAGCGGTGAGAGGGCACCTCTCGTGGTTCTCCTGGCCAGAGCTGGAACCCGTTCCAGTAAGCCAGGTATCCCAAGAATGGACACACGAGCACCACGTGCTCGCGCTCACCGGCAAATGGGTACGAACCGATGGACACCTAAGTGGACACAGAGGAATCACCTTCATCGGGTGGGTGTCGGGCGGGCGTGGGGAGGGGATGGGCATACACATCCCTTAGGAACGGGGTGGGTGCGCACCCACTGGGGGATGGGCGCACTTGAAGCTCTGACCCGAGGGGGGAGGCGGGGAGAGGGCGATGTACCCGACCTTAACATTGGTGCCCCCACAATACGCTGGAACAACATGAGAGGTAAATGAATAAGAACACAGGGGGTAGGGGGGCACGGGCAACACATGTCACCTTAATACTTGGACTCCCATCATCTGCTTGAAAAGAGAGAGAAAAGAAAATGCAATACTAGAGATAAGAGACACTTTTTAAAAATAATGAATCCGAAGAGAAAAGTCAAAGGAGGCCTGTGGAGCAGGTCTGGGTGTGACTCCGGATACCCCAACATCAGGTGCCACCACCAAAGATTCCTGCGTGTAGCCCATAGAACCCCAAAAGCAACGGGACGAGTTCTGGTCACATACTCCCTCAAAATGACATCCTGGCCTTCTTCTGCAACTCCCTCCCCTCTCAGACTCTCAAGGTTTCCTCCAGCGTGTCGGTTCCCACAGAGCAGACCTTTGGTCTGAGACCTGACAGTCCAGAAGCCACGCATGCTGCCGCGTGGCGGCGGTGTCGCGGCTCGGGACAAGAGGAGGCCCCACAGTGCGGGCTGGGGCGCCAGGCACCGCGGCGGGCGCTGAGGGTGGGGGTCACCCCCACCCGGGGCCGCCCCCGCACTCCCAGAAACGCGACAGAACCAGAGGCAAAAAAAAAAAAAGAAGAAGAAGAAGAAGCCTACGGCACCCGGTATTCCCGGGCGGTCTCCCATCCAAGTTCTAACCAGGCCCGACCCTGCTTAGCTTCCGAGATCGGGCGCGTTCGGGGTGGTGTGGCCGTGGACGGCGGAGGGCGCCCCTGCCCCGCTCAAGAAGCGGAGCCTCTCTGCGCTTCCCCGCCGCCTCCTCCCGCCCCAGGCCCCGCGCCGGCGCTGACCCGCGCCGGGCCGGGCCTGTTGAGTTCGCCGGCCGGGTCCGGCGGGCTCCCAGGGACGGGGGTGACAGGCGGGGCGGGCAGGGAGCGGCGGGCCGGGGTTGGGGGCTGTCTCTCTATACACACACACTCACACTCAGTCTCTCACTCACACTCACACAAGATGCGCCTCCACGGCTGGACCCGCCAAGGTGGAGACCTTCCAGCCCCCCTCCTCTCCTCGCCTGGCCTCCTTCACCTCCCCGCCCCCACCCCCAGCGCCGCTGACTGCGCACGGGCGGGCGGGGCGCTCGCCCTTTGACCCCAGCCAGGGGCCGCCCTCCCCCACAACCCCTTTCAGCTGCTCCCCCCACCCTGTGGTAGGGCGGCCGCCTGTTCCCCCGGGCCAGGGCTGGGGCACAGCGCACGGGGGGAGGGGAGCGAGTGTATGGGGCGTCTCTCTCTCTCTCGGGATGTGTCCCATGGGTGGGGTGGGGTGGCGTGGTTTGTGGGGCGCTGAAGAAATCAGTCCCCTCCATCTCCTCCCTCTGGAAAACCCCCGAGCCCTTGGAGAACTGCCGGCACCGCTTCGTGGGGGCCGGGACCCTCCTCTGTGTCCTCCTGTGGCCCAGTCCAAGGGGCCTGGGCCTGGCCGGGGCTGCATTGGACCCCGACCACCCTGGCGTGTGGACTCGCTAACAATCGGCGATTAGATATTGGATTCCAGCGTCATTGAGGTCATTTCACTAATGAGTGCACCGGAAAGAGTTTCCTAATCCATCTGTGAGGGTGGCAACTGAAAGAGAATTTGAAAGCTGACAGAATAGGCGAGGAAAGGCATAGGAGATTTCCACACCCAGTAGGGAAGCCTTTCCCGAAATGGAAGAAAGAAAGGAGCAAACAGAGACACACCGGTAGCCCGCCCGGATCAGAGTCTGCCCCTGAGAGAAAGCACCCTGACCAGGTTCACCCGTGGGTGGGTGGCGAGCTAGCGGCATTCAGAAGAGCGAGGCCCGCAGTCTGTGCAGAAGACACCTGCACTCGGGTGTGTGTGGCGGCACAATTCCCAAGCAGCTCCAGATGTTAAACCAAGGAGAAGCCAGGGAGTTCCCAACGCCCCAGGTGTCCTCAGCCCACGACTGGCTGCTGTGGGAATGCGAAGCCCGGCTCCTTGTCTCAGAGCGGGGCAACCAGGAGGTGTGATGTCCACCCCGGGGTTCCTAGGAGGATCAGGCTGAAGCTGGGACTTGGCCTGAAAGTGTCCCCTCGCATGGCCACCCCCTTCCCCTTCCTGCTCCTCTACTCCTGGTGCCCCTCCATCCAGGGGCCAGACCTTAAAGAGTCACCCGCAAGAGAATCCTGGTCCCAAAGGAGCCTTCTGGGGGACCCGTGCTGAGAGAGGTTGTGGGCATGGCCCGCTGGGGCTCTGCCCGACCCAGGGCTGAGAGATGCAACCTCCCAGCTCTGGGTCCCTGCAGGAAGTGTTGGCAAGCACAGGGCCAGTCCTCCAAAGGCCCAGGTGCAGGGAGCCCAGGCCAAGCAGCCCGTGGAAGAAGCCACATGCTGTGCCACCCCGGGGAACACGACTGCAGGCCACGGCCCTTCCCGCCTCCTCCTCCTCCTCCTCCTCCTCCTCCTCCTCCTCCTCCTCCTCCTCCTCCCACCCTGCCCCCGCCCCCGCCCCCACATGGCGCAGGGCCCAGAGACACCTCAGACACTTGCTACCCAAAGTGCAAAGGGCATCAGTTGCTCCTCCAAACCCCCCCCCCAGCCCAGCAGACCGCGTTGTCCAGCCAGCCCCCGGGCCTCCCTGGGGTGCCCAGCACAAAAGTGCAGACACCCACCGGACCCTCAATCTCAGTTTTCGGATGTTTTTGCCACTCTAAGGACCCGCAGGCCAGCTGGGCCTTCTGGCAGGACAGAGAGCCCCGGAATCCGACGTGGAGAGCTGGGTGTACGTCCCCATGAGGAGCCGGTCCCCACCTCCGCGGCTCCCCCCTTGCGGGGAGTGGCAGCCGCGGGGCCTCAGAGAAGACACCAGGCTGGGCCCCCGCGGCACAGCGGGAGCACGTCCCCCGCAGGCCACTTAGCGAGGGCGGCAGGCGGACGGTTGGGTTGCGCGAGACGCTGCGGCCACCCTGCTACCGGGTTCCTGGGAGGGCGTCCTGGAAGCAGCGTCCACACCAAGCCCTTGGAAGGCCCAGGCGACGGAGGAGCCCCGTCAGGCAGGGGCCGAGGACGGTGACAGGTGACAGGTGACAGGCCGGGCGGGAAGGAGTCAGTCAGGCAGGGGCCGAGGAGGAGACGGGCTGGGTAAGGGTTAGGGTTAGAGTCAGGGCACAAGTCACAATCGCAAAGACCTGGAAGTGACCCGAGTGCCCATCGACCCACGAGTGCGTCAATAAAATGTGGCGCGTGGACACCACGGAGTGCTATTCGGCTGTGAGGAACAGCGGTGAGAGGGCACCTCTCGTGGTTCTCCTGGCCAGAGCTGGAACCCGTTCCAGTAAGCCAGGTATCCCAAGAATGGACACACGAGCACCACGTGCTCGCGCTCACCGGCAAATGGGTACGAACCGATGGACACCTAAGTGGACACAGAGGAATCACCTTCATCGGGTGGGTGTCGGGCGGGCGTGGGGAGGGGATGGGCATACACATCCCTTAGGAACGGGGTGGGTGCGCACCCACTGGGGGATGGGCGCACTTGAAGCTCTGACCCGAGAGGGGTGGCGGGGAGAGGGCGATGTACCCGACCTTAACATTGGTGCCCCCACAATACGCTGGAACAACATGAGAGGTAAATGAATAAGAACACAGGGGGTAGGGGGGCACGGGCAACACATGTCACCTTAATACTTGGACTCCCATCATCTGCTTGAAAAGAGAGAGAAAAGAAAATGCAATACTAGAGATAAGAGACACTTTTTAAAAATAATGAATCCGAAGAGAAAAGTCAAAGGAGGCCTGTGGAGCAGGTCTGGGTGTGACTCCGGATCCCCCAACATCAGGTGCCACCACCAAAGATTCCTGCGTGTAGCCCATAAACCCCAAAAGCAACGGGACGAGTTCTGGTCACATACTCCCTCAAAATGACATCCTGGCCTTCTTCTGCAACTCCCTCCCCTCTCAGACTCTCAAGGTTTCCTCCAGCGTGTCGGTTCCCACAGAGCAGACCTTTGGTCTGAGACCTGACAGTCCAGAAGCCACGCATGCTGCCGCGTGGCGGCGGTGTCGCGGCTCGGGACAAGAGGAGGCCCCACAGTGCGGGCTGGGGCGCCAGGCACCGCGGCGGGCGCTGAGGGTGGGGGTCACCCCCACCCGGGGCCGCCCCCGCACTCCCAGAAACGCGACAGAACCAGAGGCAAAAAAAAAAAAAGAAGAAGAAGAAGCCTACGGCACCCGGTATTCCCGGGCGGTCTCCCATCCAAGTTCTAACCAGGCCCGACCCTGCTTAGCTTCCGAGATCGGGCGCGTTCGGGGTGGTGTGGCCGTGGACGGCGGAGGGCGCCCCTGCCCCGCTCAAGAAGCGGAGCCTCTCTGCGCTTCCCCGCCACCTCCTCCCGCCCCAGGCCCCGCGCCGGCGCTGACCCGCGCCGGGCCGGTCCTGTTGAGTTCGCCGGCCGGGTCCGGCGGGCTCCCAGGGACGGGGGTGACAGGCGGGGCGGGCAGGGAGCGGCGGGCCGGGGTTGGGGGCTGTCTCTCTATACACACACACTCACACTCAGTCGCTCACTCACACTCACACAAGATGCGCCTCCACGGCTGGACCCGCCAAGGTGGAGACCTTCCAGCCCCCCTCCTCTCCTCGCCTTCCCTCCTTCACCTCCCCGCCCCCACCCCCAGCGCCGCTGACTGCGCACGGGCGGGCGGGGCGCTCGCCCTTTGACCCCAGCCAGGGGCCGCCCTCCCCCACAACCCCTTTCAGCTGCTCCCCCCACCCTGTGGCCGGGCGGCCGCCTGTTCCCCCGGGCCAGGGCTGGGGCACAGCGCACGGGGGGAGGGGAGCGAGTGTATGGGGCGTCTCTCTCTCTCTCGGGATGTGTCCCATGGGTGGGGTGGGGTGGCGTGGTTTGTGGGGCGCTGAAGAAATCAGTCCCCTCCATCTCCTCCCTCTGGAAAACCCCCGAGCCCTTGGAGAACTGCCGGCACCGCTTCGTGGGGGCCGGGACCCTCCTCTGTGTCCTCCTGTGGCCCAGTCCAAGGGGCCTGGGCCTGGCCGGGGCTGCATTGGACCCCGACCACCCTGGCGTGTGGACTCGCTAACAATCGGCGATTAGATATTGGATTCCAGCGTCATTGAGGTCATTTCACTAATGAGTGCACCGGAAAGAGTTTCCTAATCCATCTGTGAGGGTGGCAACTGAAAGAGAATTTGAAAGCTGACAGAATAGGCGAGGAAAGGCATAGGAGATTTCCACACCCAGTAGGGAAGCCTTTCCCGAAATGGAAGAAAGAAAGGAGCAAACAGAGACACACCGGTAGCCCGCCCGGATCAGAGTCTGCCCCTGAGAGAAAGCACCCTGACCAGGTTCACCCGTGGGTGGGTGGCGAGCTAGCGGCATTCAGAAGAGCGAGGCCCGCAGTCTGTGCAGAAGACACCTGCACTCGGGTGTGTGTGGCGGCACAATTCCCAAGCAGCTCCAGATGTTAAACCAAGGAGAAGCCAGGGAGTTCCCAACGCCCCAGGTGTCCTCAGCCCACGACTGGCTGCTGTGGGAATGCGAAGCCCGGCTCCTTGTCTCAGAGCGGGGCAACCAGGAGGTGTGATGTCCACCCCGGGGTTCCTAGGAGGATCAGGCTGAAGCTGGGACTTGGCCTGAAAGTGTCCCCTCGCATGGCCACCCCCTTCCCCTTCCTGCTCCTCTACTCCTGGTGCCCCTCCATCCAGGGGCCAGACCTTAAAGAGTCACCCGCAAGAGAATCCTGGTCCCAAAGGAGCCTTCTGGGGGACCCGTGCTGAGAGAGGTTGTGGGCATGGCCCGCTGGGGCTCTGCCCGACCCAGGGCTGAGAGATGCAACCTCCCAGCTCTGGGTCCCTGCAGGAAGTGTTGGCAAGCACAGGGCCAGTCCTCCAAAGGCCCAGGTGCAGGGAGCCCAGGCCAAGCAGCCCGTGGAAGAAGCCACATGCTGTGCCACCCCGGGGAACACGACTGCAGGCCACGGCCCTTCCCGCCTCCTCCTCCTCCTCCTCCTCCTCCTCCTCCTCCTCCTCCTCCTCCTCCTCCCACCCTGCCCCCGCCCCCGCCCCCACATGGCGCAGGGCCCAGAGACACCTCAGACACTTGCTACCCAAAGTGCAAAGGGCATCAGTTGCTCCTCCAAACCCCCCCCCCAGCCCAGCAGACCGCGTTGTCCAGCCAGCCCCCGGGCCTCCCTGGGGTGCCCAGCACAAAAGTGCAGACACCCACCGGACCCTCAATCTCAGTTTTCGGATGTTTTTGCCACTCTAAGGACCCGCAGGCCAGCTGGGCCTTCTGGCAGGACAGAGAGCCCCGGAATCCGACGTGGAGAGCTGGGTGTACGTCCCCATGAGGAGCCGGTCCCCACCTCCGCGGCTCCCCCCTTGCGGGGAGTGGCAGCCGCGGGGCCTCAGAGAAGACACCAGGCTGGGCCCCCGCGGCACAGCGGGAGCACGTCCCCCGCAGGCCACTTAGCGAGGGCGGCAGGCGGACGGTTGGGTTGCGCGAGACGCTGCGGCCACCCTGCTACCGGGTTCCTGGGAGGGCGTCCTGGAAGCAGCGTCCACACCAAGCCCTTGGAAGGCCCAGGCGACGGAGGAGCCCCGTCAGGCAGGGGCCGAGGACGGTGACAGGTGACAGGTGACAGGCCGGGCGGGAAGGAGTCAGTCAGGCAGGGGCCGAGGAGGAGACGGGCTGGGTAAGGGTTAGGGTTAGAGTCAGGGCACAAGTCACAATCGCAAAGACCTGGAAGTGACCCGAGTGCCCATCGACCCACGAGTGCGTCAATAAAATGTGGCGCGTGGACACCACGGAGTGCTATTCGGCTGTGAGGAACAGCGGTGAGAGGGCACCTCTCGTGGTTCTCCTGGCCAGAGCTGGAACCCGTTCCAGTAAGCCAGGTATCCCAAGAATGGACACACGAGCACCACGTGCTCGCGCTCACCGGCAAATGGGTACGAACCGATGGACACCTAAGTGGACACAGAGGAATCACCTTCATCGGGTGGGTGTCGGGCGGGCGTGGGGAGGGGATGGGCATACACATCCCTTAGGAACGGGGTGGGTGCGCACCCACTGGGGGATGGGCGCACTTGAAGCTCTGACCCGAGAGGGGTGGCGGGGAGAGGGCGATGTACCCGACCTTAACATTGGTGCCCCCACAATACGCTGGAACAACATGAGAGGTAAATGAATAAGAACACAGGGGGTAGGGGGGCACGG
Source organism: Microcebus murinus (assembly GCF_040939455.1). Lineage (NCBI taxonomy): Eukaryota > Metazoa > Chordata > Mammalia > Primates > Cheirogaleidae > Microcebus > Microcebus murinus. The sequence continues at coordinate 381,303 of NC_134111.1, forward strand.
GCAACACATGTCACCTTAATACTTGGACTCCCATCATCTGCTTGAAAAGAGAGAGAAAAGAAAATGCAATACTAGAGATAAGAGACACTTTTTAAAAATAATGAATCCGAAGAGAAAAGTCAAAGGAGGCCTGTGGAGCAGGTCTGGGTGTGACTCCGGATCCCCCAACATCAGGTGCCACCACCAAAGATTCCTGCGTGTAGCCCATAAACCCCAAAAGCAACGGGACGAGTTCTGGTCACATACTCCCTCAAAATGACATCCTGGCCTTCTTCTGCAACTCCCTCCCCTCTCAGACTCTCAAGGTTTCCTCCAGCGTGTCGGTTCCCACAGAGCAGACCTTTGGTCTGAGACCTGACAGTCCAGAAGCCACGCATGCTGCCGCGTGGCGGCGGTGTCGCGGCTCGGGACAAGAGGAGGCCCCACAGTGCGGGCTGGGGCGCCAGGCACCGCGGCGGGCGCTGAGGGTGGGGGTCACCCCCACCCGGGGCCGCCCCCGCACTCCCAGAAACGCGACAGAACCAGAGGCAAAAAAAAAAAAAGAAGAAGAAGAAGAAGCCTACGGCACCCGGTATTCCCGGGCGGTCTCCCATCCAAGTTCTAACCAGGCCCGACCCTGCTTAGCTTCCGAGATCGGGCGCGTTCGGGGTGGTGTGGCCGTGGACGGCGGAGGGCGCCCCTGCCCCGCTCAAGAAGCGGAGCCTCTCTGCGCTTCCCCGCCGCCTCCTCCCGCCCCAGGCCCCGCGCCGGCGCTGACCCGCGCCGGGCCGGTCCTGTTGAGTTCGCCGGCCGGGTCCGGCGGGCTCCCAGGGACGGGGGTGACAGGCGGGGCGGGCAGGGAGCGGCGGGCCGGGGTTGGGGGCTGTCTCTCTATACACACACACTCACACTCAGTCGCTCACTCACACTCACACAAGATGCGCCTCCACGGCTGGACCCGCCAAGGTGGAGACCTTCCAGCCCCCCTCCTCTCCTCGCCTTCCCTCCTTCACCTCCCCGCCCCCACCCCCAGCGCCGCTGACTGCGCACGGGCGGGCGGGGCGCTCGCCCTTTGACCCCAGCCAGGGGCCGCCCTCCCCCACAACCCCTTTCAGCTGCTCCCCCCACCCTGTGGCCGGGCGGCCGCCTGTTCCCCCGGGCCAGGGCTGGGGCACAGCGCACGGGGGGAGGGGAGCGAGTGTATGGGGCGTCTCTCTCTCTCTCGGGATGTGTCCCATGGGTGGGGTGGGGTGGCGTGGTTTGTGGGGCGCTGAAGAAATCAGTCCCCTCCATCTCCTCCCTCTGGAAAACCCCCGAGCCCTTGGAGAACTGCCGGCACCGCTTCGTGGGGGCCGGGACCCTCCTCTGTGTCCTCCTGTGGCCCAGTCCAAGGGGCCTGGGCCTGGCCGGGGCTGCATTGGACCCCGACCACCCTGGCGTGTGGACTCGCTAACAATCGGCGATTAGATATTGGATTCCAGCGTCATTGAGGTCATTTCACTAATGAGTGCACCGGAAAGAGTTTCCTAATCCATCTGTGAGGGTGGCAACTGAAAGAGAATTTGAAAGCTGACAGAATAGGCGAGGAAAGGCATAGGAGATTTCCACACCCAGTAGGGAAGCCTTTCCCGAAATGGAAGAAAGAAAGGAGCAAACAGAGACACACCGGTAGCCCGCCCGGATCAGAGTCTGCCCCTGAGAGAAAGCACCCTGACCAGGTTCACCCGTGGGTGGGTGGCGAGCTAGCGGCATTCAGAAGAGCGAGGCCCGCAGTCTGTGCAGAAGACACCTGCACTCGGGTGTGTGTGGCGGCACAATTCCCAAGCAGCTCCAGATGTTAAACCAAGGAGAAGCCAGGGAGTTCCCAACGCCCCAGGTGTCCTCAGCCCACGACTGGCTGCTGTGGGAATGCGAAGCCCGGCTCCTTGTCTCAGAGCGGGGCAACCAGGAGGTGTGATGTCCACCCCGGGGTTCCTAGGAGGATCAGGCTGAAGCTGGGACTTGGCCTGAAAGTGTCCCCTCGCATGGCCACCCCCTTCCCCTTCCTGCTCCTCTACTCCTGGTGCCCCTCCATCCAGGGGCCAGACCTTAAAGAGTCACCCGCAAGAGAATCCTGGTCCCAAAGGAGCCTTCTGGGGGACCCGTGCTGAGAGAGGTTGTGGGCATGGCCCGCTGGGGCTCTGCCCGACCCAGGGCTGAGAGATGCAACCTCCCAGCTCTGGGTCCCTGCAGGAAGTGTTGGCAAGCACAGGGCCAGTCCTCCAAAGGCCCAGGTGCAGGGAGCCCAGGCCAAGCAGCCCGTGGAAGAAGCCACATGCTGTGCCACCCCGGGGAACACGACTGCAGGCCACGGCCCTTCCCGCCTCCTCCTCCTCCTCCTCCTCCTCCTCCTCCTCCTCCTCCTCCCACCCTGCCCCCGCCCCCGCCCCCACATGGCGCAGGGCCCAGAGACACCTCAGACACTTGCTACCCAAAGTGCAAAGGGCATCAGTTGCTCCTCCAAACCCCCCCCCCAGCCCAGCAGACCGCGTTGTCCAGCCAGCCCCCGGGCCTCCCTGGGGTGCCCAGCACAAAAGTGCAGACACCCACCGGACCCTCAATCTCAGTTTTCGGATGTTTTTGCCACTCTAAGGACCCGCAGGCCAGCTGGGCCTTCTGGCAGGACAGAGAGCCCCGGAATCCGACGTGGAGAGCTGGGTGTACGTCCCCATGAGGAGCCGGTCCCCACCTCCGCGGCTCCCCCCTTGCGAGGAGTGGCAGCCGCGGGGCCTCAGAGAAGACACCAGGCTGGGCCCCCGCGGCACAGCGGGAGCACGTCCCCCGCAGGCCACTTAGCGAGGGCGGCAGGCGGACGGTTGGGTTGCGCGAGACGCTGCGGCCACCCTGCTACCGGGTTCCTGGGAGGGCGTCCTGGAAGCAGCGTCCACACCAAGCCCTTGGAAGGCCCAGGCGACGGAGGAGCCCCGTCAGGCAGGGGCCGAGGACGGTGACAGGTGACAGGTGACAGGCCGGGCGGGAAGGAGTCAGTCAGGCAGGGGCCGAGGAGGAGACGGGCTGGGTAAGGGTTAGGGTTAGAGTCAGGGCACAAGTCACAATCGCAAAGACCTGGAAGTGACCCGAGTGCCCATCGACCCACGAGTGCGTCAATAAAATGTGGCGCGTGGACACCACGGAGTGCTATTCGGCTGTGAGGAACAGCGGTGAGAGGGCACCTCTCGTGGTTCTCCTGGCCAGAGCTGGAACCCGTTCCAGTAAGCCAGGTATCCCAAGAATGGACACACGAGCACCACGTGCTCGCGCTCACCGGCAAATGGGTACGAACCGATGGACACCTAAGTGGACACAGAGGAATCACCTTCATCGGGTGGGTGTCGGGCGGGCGTGGGGAGGGGATGGGCATACACATCCCTTAGGAACGGGGTGGGTGCGCACCCACTGGGGGATGGGCGCACTTGAAGCTCTGACCCGAGGGGGGAGGCGGGGAGAGGGCGATGTACCCGACCTTAACATTGGTGCCCCCACAATACGCTGGAACAACATGAGAGGTAAATGAATAAGAACACAGGGGGTAGGGGGGCACGGGCAACACATGTCACCTTAATACTTGGACTCCCATCATCTGCTTGAAAAGAGAGAGAAAAGAAAATGCAATACTAGAGATAAGAGACACTTTTTAAAAATAATGAATCCGAAGAGAAAAGTCAAAGGAGGCCTGTGGAGCAGGTCTGGGTGTGACTCCGGATCCCCCAACATCAGGTGCCACCACCAAAGATTCCTGCGTGTAGCCCATAGAACCCCAAAAGCAACGGGACGAGTTCTGGTCACATACTCCCTCAAAATGACATCCTGGCCTTCTTCTGCAACTCCCTCCCCTCTCAGACTCTCAAGGTTTCCTCCAGCGTGTCGGTTCCCACAGAGCAGACCTTTGGTCTGAGACCTGACAGTCCAGAAGCCACGCATGCTGCCGCGTGGCGGCGGTGTCGCGGCTCGGGACAAGAGGAGGCCCCACAGTGCGGGCTGGGGCGCCAGGCACCGCGGCGGGCGCTGAGGGTGGGGGTCACCCCCACCCGGGGCCGCCCCCGCACTCCCAGAAACGCGACAGAACCAGAGGCAAAAAAAAAAAAAAGAAGAAGAAGAAGAAGCCTACGGCACCCGGTATTCCCCGGCGGTCTCCCATCCAAGTTCTAACCAGGCCCGACCCTGCTTAGCTTCCGAGATCGGGCGCGTTCGGGGTGGTGTGGCCGTGGACGGCGGAGGGCGCCCCTGCCCCGCTCAAGAAGCGGAGCCTCTCTGCGCTTCCCCGCCGCCTCCTCCCGCCCCAGGCCCCGCGCCGGCGCTGACCCGCGCCGGGCCGGGCCTGTTGAGTTCGCCGGCCGGGTCCGGCGGGCTCCCAGGGACGGGGGTGACAGGCGGGGCGGGCAGGGAGCGGCGGGCCGGGGTTGGGGGCTGTCTCTCTATACACACACACTCACACTCAGTCTCTCACTCACACTCACACAAGATGCGCCTCCACGGCTGGACCCGCCAAGGTGGAGACCTTCCAGCCCCCCTCCTCTCCTCGCCTGGCCTCCTTCACCTCCCCGCCCCCACCCCCAGCGCCGCTGACTGCGCACGGGCGGGCGGGGCGCTCGCCCTTTGACCCCAGCCAGGGGCCGCCCTCCCCCACAACCCCTTTCAGCTGCTCCCCCCACCCTGTGGCCGGGCGGCCGCCTGTTCCCCCGGGCCAGGGCTGGGGCACAGCGCACGGGGGAGGGGAGCGAGTGTATGGGGCGTCTCTCTCTCTCGGGATGTGTCCCATGGGTGGGGTGGGGTGGCGTGGTTTGTGGGGCGCTGAAGAAATCAGTCCCCTCCATCTCCTCCCTCTGGAAAACCCCCGAGCCCTTGGAGAACTGCCGGCACCGCTTCGTGGGGGCCGGGACCCTCCTCTGTGTCCTCCTGTGGCCCAGTCCAAGGGGCCTGGGCCTGGCCGGGGCTGCATTGCCCCCCAACCACCCTGGCGTGTGGACTCGCTAACAATCGGCGATTAGATATTGGATTCCAGCGTCATTGAGGTCATTTCACTAATGAGTGCACCGGAAAGAGTTTCCTAATCCATCTGTGAAGGTGGCAACTGAAAGAGAATTTGAAAGCTGACAGAATAGGCGAGGAAAGGCATAGGAGATTTCCACACCCAGTAGGGAAGCCTTTCCCGAAATGGAAGAAAGAAAGGAGCAAACAGAGACACACCGGTAGCCCGCCCGGATCAGAGTCTGCCCCTGAGAGAAAGCACCCTGACCAGGTTCACCCGTGGGTGGGTGGCGAGCTAGCGGCATTCAGAAGAGCGAGGCCCGCAGTCTGTGCAGAAGACACCTGCACTCGGGTGTGTGTGGCGGCACAATTCCCAAGCAGCTCCAGATGTTAAACCAAGGAGAAGCCAGGGAGTTCCCAACGCCCCAGGTGTCCTCAGCCCACGACTGGCTGCTGTGGGAATGCGAAGCCCGGCTCCTTGTCTCAGAGCGGGGCAACCAGGAGGTGTGATGTCCACCCCGGGGTTCCTAGGAGGATCAGGCTGAAGCTGGGACTTGGCCTGAAAGTGTCCCCTCGCATGGCCACCCCCTTCCCCTTCCTGCTCCTCTACTCCTGGTGCCCCTCCATCCAGGGGCCAGACCTTAAAGAGTCACCCGCAAGAGAATCCTGGTCCCAAAGGAGCCTTCTGGGGGACCCGTGCTGAGAGAGGTTGTGGGCATGGCCCGCTGGGGCTCTGCCCGACCCAGGGCTGAGAGATGCAACCTCCCAGCTCTGGGTCCCTGCAGGAAGTGTTGGCAAGCACAGGGCCAGTCCTCCAAAGGCCCAGGTGCAGGGAGCCCAGGCCAAGCAGCCCGTGGAAGAAGCCACATGCTGTGCCACCCCGGGGAACACGACTGCAGGCCACGGCCCTTCCCGCCTCCTCCTCCTCCTCCTCCTCCTCCTCCTCCTCCTCCTCCCACCCTGCCCCCGCCCCCGCCCCCACATGGCGCAGGGCCCAGAGACACCTCAGACACTTGCTACCCAAAGTGCAAAGGGCATCAGTTGCTCCTCCAAACCCCCCCCCCAGCCCAGCAGACCGCGTTGTCCAGCCAGCCCCCGGGCCTCCCTGGGGTGCCCAGCACAAAAGTGCAGACACCCACCGGACCCTCAATCTCAGTTTTCGGATGTTTTTGCCACTCTAAGGACCCGCAGGCCAGCTGGGCCTTCTGGCAGGACAGAGAGCCCCGGAATCCGACGTGGAGAGCTGGGTGTACGTCCCCATGAGGAGCCGGTCCCCACCTCCGCGGCTCCCCCCTTGCGGGGAGTGGCAGCCGCGGGGCCTCAGAGAAGACACCAGGCTGGGCCCCCGCGGCACAGCGGGAGCACGTCCCCCGCAGGCCACTTAGCGAGGGCGGCAGGCGGACGGTTGGGTTGCGCGAGACGCTGCGGCCACCCTGCTACCGGGTTCCTGGGAGGGCGTCCTGGAAGCAGCGTCCACACCAAGCCCTTGGAAGGCCCAGGCGACGGAGGAGCCCCGTCAGGCAGGGGCCGAGGACGGTGACAGGTGACAGGTGACAGGCCGGGCGGGAAGGAGTCAGTCAGGCAGGGGCCGAGGAGGAGACGGGCTGGGTAAGGGTTAGGGTTAGAGTCAGGGCACAAGTCACAATCGCAAAGACCTGGAAGTGACCCGAGTGCCCATCGACCCACGAGTGCGTCAATAAAATGTGGCGCGTGGACACCACGGAGTGCTATTCGGCTGTGAGGAACAGCGGTGAGAGGGCACCTCTCGTGGTTCTCCTGGCCAGAGCTGGAACCCGTTCCAGTAAGCCAGGTATCCCAAGAATGGACACACGAGCACCACGTGCTCGCGCTCACCGGCAAATGGGTACGAACCGATGGACACCTAAGTGGACACAGAGGAATCACCTTCATCGGGTGGGTGTCGGGCGGGCGTGGGGAGGGGATGGGCATACACATCCCTTAGGAACGGGGTGGGTGCGCACCCACTGGGGGATGGGCGCACTTGAAGCTCTGACCCGAGAGGGGTGGCGGGGAGAGGGCGATGTACCCGACCTTAACATTGGTGCCCCCACAATACGCTGGAACAACATGAGAGGTAAATGAATAAGAACACAGGGGGTAGGGGGGCACGGGCAACACATGTCACCTTAATACTTGGACTCCCATCATCTGCTTGAAAAGAGAGAGAAAAGAAAATGCAATACTAGAGATAAGAGACACTTTTTAAAAATAATGAATCCGAAGAGAAAAGTCAAAGGAGGCCTGTGGAGCAGGTCTGGGTGTGACTCCGGATCCCCCAACATCAGGTGCCACCACCAAAGATTCCTGCGTGTAGCCCATAAACCCCAAAAGCAACGGGACGAGTTCTGGTCACATACTCCCTCAAAATGACATCCTGGCCTTCTTCTGCAACTCCCTCCCCTCTCAGACTCTCAAGGTTTCCTCCAGCGTGTCGGTTCCCACAGAGCAGACCTTTGGTCTGAGACCTGACAGTCCAGAAGCCACGCATGCTGCCGCGTGGCGGCGGTGTCGCGGCTCGGGACAAGAGGAGGCCCCACAGTGCGGGCTGGGGCGCCAGGCACCGCGGCGGGCGCTGAGGGTGGGGGTCACCCCCACCCGGGGCCGCCCCCGCACTCCCAGAAACGCGACAGAACCAGAGGCAAAAAAAAAAAAAGAAGAAGAAGAAGAAGCCTACGGCACCCGGTATTCCCCGGCGGTCTCCCATCCAAGTTCTAACCAGGCCCGACCCTGCTTAGCTTCCGAGATCGGGCGCGTTCGGGGTGGTGTGGCCGTGGACGGCGGAGGGCGCCCCTGCCCCGCTCAAGAAGCGGAGCCTCTCTGCGCTTCCCCGCCGCCTCCTCCCGCCCCAGGCCCCGCGCCGGCGCTGACCCGCGCCGGGCCGGGCCTGTTGAGTTCGCCGGCCGGGTCCGGCGGGCTCCCAGGGACGGGGGTGACAGGCGGGGCGGGCAGGGAGCGGCGGGCCGGGGTTGGGGGCTGTCTCTCTATACACACACACTCACACTCAGTCTCTCACTCACACTCACACAAGATGCGCCTCCACGGCTGGACCCGCCAAGGTGGAGACCTTCCAGCCCCCCTCCTCTCCTCGCCTGGCCTCCTTCACCTCCCCGCCCCCACCCCCAGCGCCGCTGACTGCGCACGGGCGGGCGGGGCGCTCGCCCTTTGACCCCAGCCAGGGGCCGCCCTCCCCCACAACCCCTTTCAGCTGCTCCCCCCACCCTGTGGCCGGGCGGCCGCCTGTTCCCCCGGGCCAGGGCTGGGGCACAGCGCACGGGGGAGGGGAGCGAGTGTATGGGGCGTCTCTCTCTCTCTCTCTCTCTCTCTCTCTCTCTCTCTCTCTCTCTCTCGGGATGTGTCCCATGGGTGGGGTGGGGTGGCGTGGTTTGTGGGGCGCTGAAGAAATCAGTCCCCTCCATCTCCTCCCTCTGGAAAACCCCCGAGCCCTTGGAGAACTGCCGGCAACGCTACCGTGGGGGCCGGGACCCTCCTCTGTGTCCTCCTGTGGCCCAGTCCAAGGGGCCTGGGCCTGGCCGGGGCTGCATTGGACCCCAACCACCCTGGCGTGTGGACTCGCTAACAATCGGCGATTAGATATTGGATTCCAGCGTCATTGAGGTCATTTCACTAATGAGTGCACCGGAAAGAGTTTCCTAATCCATCTGTGAGGGTGGCAACTGAAAGAGAATTTGAAAGCTGACAGAATAGGCGAGGAAAGGCATAGGAGATTTCCACACCCAGTAGGGAAGCCTTTCCCGAAATGGAAGAAAGAAAGGAGCAAACAGAGACACACCGGTAGCCCGCCCGGATCAGAGTCTGCCCCTGAGAGAAAGCACCCTGACCAGGTTCACCCGTGGGTGGGTGGCGAGCTAGCGGCATTCAGAAGAGCGAGGCCCGCAGTCTGTGCAGAAGACACCTGCACTCGGGTGTGTGTGGCGGCACAATTCCCAAGCAGCTCCAGATGTTAAACCAAGGAGAAGCCAGGGAGTTCCCAACGCCCCAGGTGTCCTCAGCCCACGACTGGCTGCTGTGGGAATGCGAAGCCCGGCTCCTTGTCTCAGAGCGGGGCAACCAGGAGGTGTGATGTCCACCCCGGGGTTCCTAGGAGGATCAGGCTGAAGCTGGGACTTGGCCTGAAAGTGTCCCCTCGCATGGCCACCCCCTTCCCCTTCCTGCTCCTCTACTCCTGGTGCCCCTCCATCCAGGGGCCAGACCTTAAAGAGTCACCCGCAAGAGAATCCTGGTCCCAAAGGAGCCTTCTGGGGGACCCGTGCTGAGAGAGGTTGTGGGCATGGCCCGCTGGGGCTCTGCCCGACCCAGGGCTGAGAGATGCAACCTCCCAGCTCTGGGTCCCTGCAGGAAGTGTTGGCAAGCACAGGGCCAGTCCTCCAAAGGCCCAGGTGCAGGGAGCCCAGGCCAAGCAGCCCGTGGAAGAAGCCACATGCTGTGCCACCCCGGGGAACACGACTGCAGGCCACGGCCCTTCCCGCCTCCTCCTCCTCCTCCTCCTCCTCCTCCTCCTCCTCCTCCTCCTCCTCCTCCTCCTCCTCCTCCCACCCTGCCCCCGCCCCCGCCCCCACATGGCGCAGGGCCCAGAGACACCTCAGACACTTGCTACCCAAAGTGCAAAGGGCATCAGTTGCTCCTCCAAACCCCCCCCCCAGCCCAGCAGACCGCGTTGTCCAGCCAGCCCCCGGGCCTCCCTGGGGTGCCCAGCACAAAAGTGCAGACACCCACCGGACCCTCAATCTCAGTTTTCGGATGTTTTTGCCACTCTAAGGACCCGCAGGCCAGCTGGGCCTTCTGGCAGGACAGAGAGCCCCGGAATCCGACGTGGAGAGCTGGGTGTACGTCCCCATGAGGAGCCGGTCCCCACCTCCGCGGCTCCCCCCTTGCGGGGAGTGGCAGCCGCGGGGCCTCAGAGAAGACACCAGGCTGGGCCCCCGCGGCACAGCGGGAGCACGTCCCCCGCAGGCCACTTAGCGAGGGCGGCAGGCGGACGGTTGGGTTGCGCGAGACGCTGCGGCCACCCTGCTACCCGGTTCCTGGGAGGGCGTCCGGGAAGCAGCGTCCACACCAAGCCCTTGGAAGGCCCAGGCGACGGAGGAGCCCCGTCAGGCAGGGGCCGAGGACGGTGACAGGTGACAGGTGACAGGCCGGGCGGGAAGGAGTCAGTCAGGCAGGGGCCGAGGAGGAGACGGGCTGGGTAAGGGTTAGGGTTAGAGTCAGGGCACAAGTCACAATCGCAAAGACCTGGAAGTGACCCGAGTGCCCATCGACCCACGAGTGCGTCAATAAAATGTGGCGCGTGGACACCACGGAGTGCTATTCGGCTGTGAGGAACAGCGGTGAGAGGGCACCTCTCGTGGTTCTCCTGGCCAGAGCTGGAACCCGTTCCAGTAAGCCAGGTATCCCAAGAATGGACACACGAGCACCACGTGCTCGCGCTCACCGGCAAATGGGTACGAACCGATGGACACCTAAGTGGACACAGAGGAATCACCTTCATCGGGTGGGTGTCGGGCGGGCGTGGGGAGGGGATGGGCATACACATCCCTTAGGAACGGGGTGGGTGCGCACCCACTGGGGGATGGGCGCACTTGAAGCTCTGACCCGAGGGGGGAGGCGGGGAGAGGGCGATGTACCCGACCTTAACATTGGTGCCCCCACAATACGCTGGAACAACATGAGAGGTAAATGAATAAGAACACAGGGGGTAGGGGGGCACGGGCAACACATGTCACCTTAATACTTGGACTCCCATCATCTGCTTGAAAAGAGAGAGAAAAGAAAATGCAATACTAGAGATAAGAGACACTTTTTAAAAATAATGAATCCGAAGAGAAAAGTCAAAGGAGGCCTGTGGAGCAGGTCTGGGTGTGACTCCGGATCCCCCAACATCAGGTGCCACCACCAAAGATTCCTGCGTGTAGCCCATAGAACCCCAAAAGCAACGGGACGAGTTCTGGTCACATACTCCCTCAAAATGACATCCTGGCCTTCTTCTGCAACTCCCTCCCCTCTCAGACTCTCAAGGTTTCCTCCAGCGTGTCGGTTCCCACAGAGCAGACCTTTGGTCTGAGACCTGACAGTCCAGAAGCCACGCATGCTGCCGCGTGGCGGCGGTGTCGCGGCTCGGGACAAGAGGAGGCCCCACAGTGCGGGCTGGGGCGCCAGGCACCGCGGCGGGCGCTGAGGGTGGGGGTCACCCCCACCCGGGGCCGCCCCCGCACTCCCAGAAACGCGACAGAACCAGAGGCAAAAAAAAAAAAAAAGAAGAAGAAGAAGAAGCCTACGGCACCCGGTATTCCCCGGCGGTCTCCCATCCAAGTTCTAACCAGGCCCGACCCTGCTTAGCTTCCGAGATCGGGCGCGTTCGGGGTGGTGTGGCCGTGGACGGCGGAGGGCGCCCCTGCCCCGCTCAAGAAGCGGAGCCTCTCTGCGCTTCCCCGCCGCCTCCTCCCGCCCCAGGCCCCGCGCCGGCGCTGACCCGCGCCGGGCCGGGCCTGTTGAGTTCGCCGGCCGGGTCCGGCGGGCTCCCAGGGACGGGGGTGACAGGCGGGGCGGGCAGGGAGCGGCGGGCCGGGGTTGGGGGCTGTCTCTCTATACACACACACTCACACTCAGTCTCTCACTCACACTCACACAAGATGCGCCTCCACGGCTGGACCCGCCAAGGTGGAGACCTTCCAGCCCCCCTCCTCTCCTCGCCTGGCCTCCTTCACCTCCCCGCCCCCACCCCCAGCGCCGCTGACTGCGCACGGGCGGGCGGGGCGCTCGCCCTTTGACCCCAGCCAGGGGCCGCCCTCCCCCACAACCCCTTTCAGCTGCTCCCCCCACCCTGTGGTCGGGCGGCCGCCTGTTCCCCCGGGCCAGGGCTGGGGCACAGCGCACGGGGGAGGGGAGCGAGTGTATGGGGCGTCTCTCTCTCTCTCGGGATGTGTCCCATGGGTGGGGTGGGGTGGCGTGGTTTGTGGGGCGCTGAAGAAATCAGTCCCCTCCATCTCCTCCCTCTGGAAAACCCCCGAGCCCTTGGAGAACTGCCGGCACCGCTTCGTGGGGGCCGGGACCCTCCTCTGTGTCCTCCTGTGGCCCAGTCCAAGGGGCCTGGGCCTGGCCGGGGCTGCATTGGACCCCGACCACCCTGGCGTGTGGACTCGCTAACAATCGGCGATTAGATATTGGATTCCAGCGTCATTGAGGTCATTTCACTAATGAGTGCACCGGAAAGAGTTTCCTAATCCATCTGTGAGGGTGGCAACTGAAAGAGAATTTGAAAGCTGACAGAATAGGCGAGGAAAGGCATAGGAGATTTCCACACCCAGTAGGGAAGCCTTTCCCGAAATGGAAGAAAGAAAGGAGCAAACAGAGACACACCGGTAGCCCGCCCGGATCAGAGTCTGCCCCTGAGAGAAAGCACCCTGACCAGGTTCACCCGTGGGTGGGTGGCGAGCTAGCGGCATTCAGAAGAGCGAGGCCCGCAGTCTGTGCAGAAGACACCTGCACTCGGGTGTGTGTGGCGGCACAATTCCCAAGCAGCTCCAGATGTTAAACCAAGGAGAAGCCAGGGAGTTCCCAACGCCCCAGGTGTCCTCAGCCCACGACTGGCTGCTGTGGGAATGCGAAGCCCGGCTCCTTGTCTCAGAGCGGGGCAACCAGGAGGTGTGATGTCCACCCCGGGGTTCCTAGGAGGATCAGGCTGAAGCTGGGACTTGGCCTGAAAGTGTCCCCTCGCATGGCCACCCCCTTCCCCTTCCTGCTCCTCTACTCCTGGTGCCCCTCCATCCAGGGGCCAGACCTTAAAGAGTCACCCGCAAGAGAATCCTGGTCCCAAAGGAGCCTTCTGGGGGACCCGTGCTGAGAGAGGTTGTGGGCATGGCCCGCTGGGGCTCTGCCCGACCCAGGGCTGAGAGATGCAACCTCCCAGCTCTGGGTCCCTGCAGGAAGTGTTGGCAAGCACAGGGCCAGTCCTCCAAAGGCCCAGGTGCAGGGAGCCCAGGCCAAGCAGCCCGTGGAAGAAGCCACATGCTGTGCCACCCCGGGGAACACGACTGCAGGCCACGGCCCTTCCCGCCTCCTCCTCCTCCTCCTCCTCCTCCTCCTCCTCCTCCTCCTCCTCCTCCCACCCTGCCCCCGCCCCCGCCCCCACATGGCGCAGGGCCCAGAGACACCTCAGACACTTGCTACCCAAAGTGCAAAGGGCATCAGTTGCTCCTCCAAACCCCCCCCCCAGCCCAGCAGACCGCGTTGTCCAGCCAGCCCCCGGGCCTCCCTGGGGTGCCCAGCACAAAAGTGCAGACACCCACCGGACCCTCAATCTCAGTTTTCGGATGTTTTTGCCACTCTAAGGACCCGCAGGCCAGCTGGGCCTTCTGGCAGGACAGAGAGCCCCGGAATCCGACGTGGAGAGCTGGGTGTACGTCCCCATGAGGAGCCGGTCCCCACCTCCGCGGCTCCCCCCTTGCGGGGAGTGGCAGCCGCGGGGCCTCAGAGAAGACACCAGGCTGGGCCCCCGCGGCACAGCGGGAGCACGTCCCCCGCAGGCCACTTAGCGAGGGCGGCAGGCGGACGGTTGGGTTGCGCGAGACGCTGCGGCCACCCTGCTACCGGGTTCCTGGGAGGGCGTCCTGGAAGCAGCGTCCACACCAAGCCCTTGGAAGGCCCAGGCGACGGAGGAGCCCCGTCAGGCAGGGGCCGAGGACGGTGACAGGTGACAGGTGACAGGCCGGGCGGGAAGGAGTCAGTCAGGCAGGGGCCGAGGAGGAGACGGGCTGGGTAAGGGTTAGGGTTAGAGTCAGGGCACAAGTCACAATCGCAAAGACCTGGAAGTGACCCGAGTGCCCATCGACCCACGAGTGCGTCAATAAAATGTGGCGCGTGGACACCACGGAGTGCTATTCGGCTGTGAGGAACAGCGGTGAGAGGGCACCTCTCGTGGTTCTCCTGGCCAGAGCTGGAACCCGTTCCAGTAAGCCAGGTATCCCAAGAATGGACACACGAGCACCACGTGCTCGCGCTCACCGGCAAATGGGTACGAACCGATGGACACCTAAGTGGACACAGAGGAATCACCTTCATCGGGTGGGTGTCGGGCGGGCGTGGGGAGGGGATGGGCATACACATCCCTTAGGAACGGGGTGGGTGCGCACCCACTGGGGGATGGGCGCACTTGAAGCTCTGACCCGAGAGGGGTGGCGGGGAGAGGGCGATGTACCCGACCTTAACATTGGTGCCCCCACAATACGCTGGAACAACATGAGAGGTAAATGAATAAGAACACAGGGGGTAGGGGGGCACGGGCAACACATGTCACCTTAATACTTGGACTCCCATCATCTGCTTGAAAAGAGAGAGAAAAGAAAATGCAATACTAGAGATAAGAGACACTTTTTAAAAATAATGAATCCGAAGAGAAAAGTCAAAGGAGGCCTGTGGAGCAGGTCTGGGTGTGACTCCGGATCCCCCAACATCAGGTGCCACCACCAAAGATTCCTGCGTGTAGCCCATAAACCCCAAAAGCAACGGGACGAGTTCTGGTCACATACTCCCTCAAAATGACATCCTGGCCTTCTTCTGCAACTCCCTCCCCTCTCAGACTCTCAAGGTTTCCTCCAGCGTGTCGGTTCCCACAGAGCAGACCTTTGGTCTGAGACCTGACAGTCCAGAAGCCACGCATGCTGCCGCGTGGCGGCGGTGTCGCGGCTCGGGACAAGAGGAGGCCCCACAGTGCGGGCTGGGGCGCCAGGCACCGCGGCGGGCGCTGAGGGTGGGGGTCACCCCCACCCGGGGCCGCCCCCGCACTCCCAGAAACGCGACAGAACCAGAGGCAAAAAAAAAAAAAGAAGAAGAAGAAGAAGCCTACGGCACCCGGTATTCCCCGGCGGTCTCCCATCCAAGTTCTAACCAGGCCCGACCCTGCTTAGCTTCCGAGATCGGGCGCGTTCGGGGTGGTGTGGCCGTGGACGGCGGAGGGCGCCCCTGCCCCGCTCAAGAAGCGGAGCCTCTCTGCGCTTCCCCGCCGCCTCCTCCCGCCCCAGGCCCCGCGCCGGCGCTGACCCGCGCCGGGCCGGGCCTGTTGAGTTCGCCGGCCGGGTCCGGCGGGCTCCCAGGGACGGGGGTGACAGGCGGGGCGGGCAGGGAGCGGCGGGCCGGGGTTGGGGGCTGTCTCTCTATACACACACACTCACACTCAGTCTCTCACTCACACTCACACAAGATGCGCCTCCACGGCTGGACCCGCCAAGGTGGAGACCTTCCAGCCCCCCTCCTCTCCTCGCCTGGCCTCCTTCACCTCCCCGCCCCCACCCCCAGCGCCGCTGACTGCGCACGGGCGGGCGGGGCGCTCGCCCTTTGACCCCAGCCAGGGGCCGCCCTCCCCCACAACCCCTTTCAGCTGCTCCCCCCACCCTGTGGCCGGGCGGCCGCCTGTTCCCCCGGGCCAGGGCTGGGGCACAGCGCACGGGGGAGGGGAGCGAGTGTATGGGGCGTCTCTCTCTCTCTCTCTCTCTCTCTCTCTCTCTCTCTCTCTCTCTCGGGATGTGTCCCATGGGTGGGGTGGGGTGGCGTGGTTTGTGGGGCGCTGAAGAAATCAGTCCCCTCCATCTCCTCCCTCTGGAAAACCCCCGAGCCCTTGGAGAACTGCCGGCAACGCTACCGTGGGGGCCGGGACCCTCCTCTGTGTCCTCCTGTGGCCCAGTCCAAGGGGCCTGGGCCTGGCCGGGGCTGCATTGGACCCCAACCACCCTGGCGTGTGGACTCGCTAACAATCGGCGATTAGATATTGGATTCCAGCGTCATTGAGGTCATTTCACTAATGAGTGCACCGGAAAGAGTTTCCTAATCCATCTGTGAGGGTGGCAACTGAAAGAGAATTTGAAAGCTGACAGAATAGGCGAGGAAAGGCATAGGAGATTTCCACACCCAGTAGGGAAGCCTTTCCCGAAATGGAAGAAAGAAAGGAGCAAACAGAGACACACCGGTAGCCCGCCCGGATCAGAGTCTGCCCCTGAGAGAAAGCACCCTGACCAGGTTCACCCGTGGGTGGGTGGCGAGCTAGCGGCATTCAGAAGAGCGAGGCCCGCAGTCTGTGCAGAAGACACCTGCACTCGGGTGTGTGTGGCGGCACAATTCCCAAGCAGCTCCAGATGTTAAACCAAGGAGAAGCCAGGGAGTTCCCAACGCCCCAGGTGTCCTCAGCCCACGACTGGCTGCTGTGGGAATGCGAAGCCCGGCTCCTTGTCTCAGAGCGGGGCAACCAGGAGGTGTGATGTCCACCCCGGGGTTCCTAGGAGGATCAGGCTGAAGCTGGGACTTGGCCTGAAAGTGTCCCCTCGCATGGCCACCCCCTTCCCCTTCCTGCTCCTCTACTCCTGGTGCCCCTCCATCCAGGGGCCAGACCTTAAAGAGTCACCCGCAAGAGAATCCTGGTCCCAAAGGAGCCTTCTGGGGGACCCGTGCTGAGAGAGGTTGTGGGCATGGCCCGCTGGGGCTCTGCCCGACCCAGGGCTGAGAGATGCAACCTCCCAGCTCTGGGTCCCTGCAGGAAGTGTTGGCAAGCACAGGGCCAGTCCTCCAAAGGCCCAGGTGCAGGGAGCCCAGGCCAAGCAGCCCGTGGAAGAAGCCACATGCTGTGCCACCCCGGGGAACACGACTGCAGGCCACGGCCCTTCCCGCCTCCTCCTCCTCCTCCTCCTCCTCCTCCTCCTCCTCCTCCTCCTCCTCCTCCTCCTCCTCCTCCCACCCTGCCCCCGCCCCCGCCCCCACATGGCGCAGGGCCCAGAGACACCTCAGACACTTGCTACCCAAAGTGCAAAGGGCATCAGTTGCTCCTCCAAACCCCCCCCCCAGCCCAGCAGACCGCGTTGTCCAGCCAGCCCCCGGGCCTCCCTGGGGTGCCCAGCACAAAAGTGCAGACACCCACCGGACCCTCAATCTCAGTTTTCGGATGTTTTTGCCACTCTAAGGACCCGCAGGCCAGCTGGGCCTTCTGGCAGGACAGAGAGCCCCGGAATCCGACGTGGAGAGCTGGGTGTACGTCCCCATGAGGAGCCGGTCCCCACCTCCGCGGCTCCCCCCTTGCGGGGAGTGGCAGCCGCGGGGCCTCAGAGAAGACACCAGGCTGGGCCCCCGCGGCACAGCGGGAGCACGTCCCCCGCAGGCCACTTAGCGAGGGCGGCAGGCGGACGGTTGGGTTGCGCGAGACGCTGCGGCCACCCTGCTACCCGGTTCCTGGGAGGGCGTCCGGGAAGCAGCGTCCACACCAAGCCCTTGGAAGGCCCAGGCGACGGAGGAGCCCCGTCAGGCAGGGGCCGAGGACGGTGACAGGTGACAGGTGACAGGCCGGGCGGGAAGGAGTCAGTCAGGCAGGGGCCGAGGAGGAGACGGGCTGGGTAAGGGTTAGGGTTAGAGTCAGGGCACAAGTCACAATCGCAAAGACCTGGAAGTGACCCGAGTGCCCATCGACCCACGAGTGCGTCAATAAAATGTGGCGCGTGGACACCACGGAGTGCTATTCGGCTGTGAGGAACAGCGGTGAGAGGGCACCTCTCGTGGTTCTCCTGGCCAGAGCTGGAACCCGTTCCAGTAAGCCAGGTATCCCAAGAATGGACACACGAGCACCACGTGCTCGCGCTCACCGGCAAATGGGTACGAACCGATGGACACCTAAGTGGACACAGAGGAATCACCTTCATCGGGTGGGTGTCGGGCGGGCGTGGGGAGGGGATGGGCATACACATCCCTTAGGAACGGGGTGGGTGCGCACCCACTGGGGGATGGGCGCACTTGAAGCTCTGACCCGAGGGGGGAGGCGGGGAGAGGGCGATGTACCCGACCTTAACATTGGTGCCCCCACAATACGCTGGAACAACATGAGAGGTAAATGAATAAGAACACAGGGGGTAGGGGGGCACGGGCAACACATGTCACCTTAATACTTGGACTCCCATCATCTGCTTGAAAAGAGAGAGAAAAGAAAATGCAATACTAGAGATAAGAGACACTTTTTAAAAATAATGAATCCGAAGAGAAAAGTCAAAGGAGGCCTGTGGAGCAGGTCTGGGTGTGACTCCGGATCCCCCAACATCAGGTGCCACCACCAAAGATTCCTGCGTGTAGCCCATAGAACCCCAAAAGCAACGGGACGAGTTCTGGTCACATACTCCCTCAAAATGACATCCTGGCCTTCTTCTGCAACTCCCTCCCCTCTCAGACTCTCAAGGTTTCCTCCAGCGTGTCGGTTCCCACAGAGCAGACCTTTGGTCTGAGACCTGACAGTCCAGAAGCCACGCATGCTGCCGCGTGGCGGCGGTGTCGCGGCTCGGGACAAGAGGAGGCCCCACAGTGCGGGCTGGGGCGCCAGGCACCGCGGCGGGCGCTGAGGGTGGGGGTCACCCCCACCCGGGGCCGCCCCCGCACTCCCAGAAACGCGACAGAACCAGAGGCAAAAAAAAAAAAAAAGAAGAAGAAGAAGAAGCCTACGGCACCCGGTATTCCCCGGCGGTCTCCCATCCAAGTTCTAACCAGGCCCGACCCTGCTTAGCTTCCGAGATCGGGCGCGTTCGGGGTGGTGTGGCCGTGGACGGCGGAGGGCGCCCCTGCCCCGCTCAAGAAGCGGAGCCTCTCTGCGCTTCCCCGCCGCCTCCTCCCGCCCCAGGCCCCGCGCCGGCGCTGACCCGCGCCGGGCCGGGCCTGTTGAGTTCGCCGGCCGGGTCCGGCGGGCTCCCAGGGACGGGGGTGACAGGCGGGGCGGGCAGGGAGCGGCGGGCCGGGGTTGGGGGCTGTCTCTCTATACACACACACTCACACTCAGTCTCTCACTCACACTCACACAAGATGCGCCTCCACGGCTGGACCCGCCAAGGTGGAGACCTTCCAGCCCCCCTCCTCTCCTCGCCTGGCCTCCTTCACCTCCCCGCCCCCACCCCCAGCGCCGCTGACTGCCCGCGGGCGGGCGGGGCGCTCGCCCTTTGACCCCAGCCAGGGGCCGCCCTCCCCCACAACCCCTTTCAGCTGCTCCCCCCACCCTGTGGCCAGGCGGCCGCCTGTTCCCCCGGGCCAGGGCTGGGGCACAGCGCACGGGGGAGGGGAGCGAGTGTATGGGGCGTCTCTCTCTCTCGGGATGTGTCCCATGGGTGGGGTGGGGTGGCGTGGTTTGTGGGGCGCTGAAGAAATCAGTCCCCTCCATCTCCTCCCTCTGGAAAACCCCCGAGCCCTTGGAGAACTGCCGGCACCGCTTCGTGGGGGCCGGGACCCTCCTCTGTGTCCTCCTGTGGCCCAGTCCAAGGGGCCTGGGCCTGGCCGGGGCTGCATTGCCCCCCAACCACCCTGGCGTGTGGACTCGCTAACAATCGGCGATTAGATATTGGATTCCAGCGTCATTGAGGTCATTTCACTAATGAGTGCACCGGAAAGAGTTTCCTAATCCATCTGTGAAGGTGGCAACTGAAAGAGAATTTGAAAGCTGACAGAATAGGCGAGGAAAGGCATAGGAGATTTCCACACCCAGTAGGGAAGCCTTTCCCGAAATGGAAGAAAGAAAGGAGCAAACAGAGACACACCGGTAGCCCGCCCGGATCAGAGTCTGCCCCTGAGAGAAAGCACCCTGACCAGGTTCACCCGTGGGTGGGTGGCGAGCTAGCGGCATTCAGAAGAGCGAGGCCCGCAGTCTGTGCAGAAGACACCTGCACTCGGGTGTGTGTGGCGGCACAATTCCCAAGCAGCTCCAGATGTTAAACCAAGGAGAAGCCAGGGAGTTCCCAACGCCCCAGGTGTCCTCAGCCCACGACTGGCTGCTGTGGGAATGCGAAGCCCGGCTCCTTGTCTCAGAGCGGGGCAACCAGGAGGTGTGATGTCCACCCCGGGGTTCCTAGGAGGATCAGGCTGAAGCTGGGACTTGGCCTGAAAGTGTCCCCTCGCATGGCCACCCCCTTCCCCTTCCTGCTCCTCTACTCCTGGTGCCCCTCCATCCAGGGGCCAGACCTTAAAGAGTCACCCGCAAGAGAATCCTGGTCCCAAAGGAGCCTTCTGGGGGACCCGTGCTGAGAGAGGTTGTGGGCATGGCCCGCTGGGGCTCTGCCCGACCCAGGGCTGAGAGATGCAACCTCCCAGCTCTGGGTCTCTGCAGGAAGTGTTGGCAAGCACAGGGCCAGTCCTCCAAAGGCCCAGGTGCAGGGAGCCCAGGCCAAGCAGCCCGTGGAAGAAGCCACATGCTGTGCCACCCCGGGGAACACGACTGCAGGCCACGGCCCTTCCCGCCTCCTCCTCCTCCTCCTCCTCCTCCTCCTCCTCCTCCTCCCACCCTGCCCCCGCCCCCGCCCCCACATGGCGCAGGGCCCAGAGACACCTCAGACACTTGCTACCCAAAGTGCAAAGGGCATCAGTTGCTCCTCCAAACCCCCCCCCCAGCCCAGCAGACCGCGTTGTCCAGCCAGCCCCCGGGCCTCCCTGGGGTGCCCAGCACAAAAGTGCAGACACCCACCGGACCCTCAATCTCAGTTTTCGGATGTTTTTGCCACTCTAAGGACCCGCAGGCCAGCTGGGCCTTCTGGCAGGACAGAGAGCCCCGGAATCCGACGTGGAGAGCTGGGTGTACGTCCCCATGAGGAGCCGGTCCCCACCTCCGCGGCTCCCCCCTTGCGGGGAGTGGCAGCCGCGGGGCCTCAGAGAAGACACCAGGCTGGGCCCCCGCGGCACAGCGGGAGCACGTCCCCCGCAGGCCACTTAGCGAGGGCGGCAGGCGGACGGTTGGGTTGCGCGAGACGCTGCGGCCACCCTGCTACCGGGTTCCTGGGAGGGCGTCCTGGAAGCAGCGTCCACACCAAGCCCTTGGAAGGCCCAGGCGACGGAGGAGCCCCGTCAGGCAGGGGCCGAGGACGGTGACAGGTGACAGGTGACAGGCCGGGCGGGAAGGAGTCAGTCAGGCAGGGGCCGAGGAGGAGACGGGCTGGGTAAGGGTTAGGGTTAGAGTCAGGGCACAAGTCACAATCGCAAAGACCTGGAAGTGACCCGAGTGCCCATCGACCCACGAGTGCGTCAATAAAATGTGGCGCGTGGACACCACGGAGTGCTATTCGGCTGTGAGGAACAGCGGTGAGAGGGCACCTCTCGTGGTTCTCCTGGCCAGAGCTGGAACCCGTTCCAGTAAGCCAGGTATCCCAAGAATGGACACACGAGCACCACGTGCTCGCGCTCACCGGCAAATGGGTACGAACCGATGGACACCTAAGTGGACACAGAGGAATCACCTTCATCGGGTGGGTGTCGGGCGGGCGTGGGGAGGGGATGGGCATACACATCCCTTAGGAACGGGGTGGGTGCGCACCCACTGGGGGATGGGCGCACTTGAAGCTCTGACCCGAGGGGGGAGGCGGGGAGAGGGCGATGTACCCGACCTTAACATTGGTGCCCCCACAATACGCTGGAACAACATGAGAGGTAAATGAATAAGAACACAGGGGGTAGGGGGGCACGGGCAACACATGTCACCTTAATACTTGGACTCCCATCATCTGCTTGAAAAGAGAGAGAAAAGAAAATGCAATACTAGAGATAAGAGACACTTTTTAAAAATAATGAATCCGAAGAGAAAAGTCAAAGGAGGCCTGTGGAGCAGGTCTGGGTGTGACTCCGGATCCCCCAACATCAGGTGCCACCACCAAAGATTCCTGCGTGTAGCCCATAGAACCCCAAAAGCAACGGGACGAGTTCTGGTCACATACTCCCTCAAAATGACATCCTGGCCTTCTTCTGCAACTCCCTCCCCTCTCAGACTCTCAAGGTTTCCTCCAGCGTGTCGGTTCCCACAGAGCAGACCTTTGGTCTGAGACCTGACAGTCCAGAAGCCACGCATGCTGCCGCGTGGCGGCGGTGTCGCGGCTCGGGACAAGAGGAGGCCCCACAGTGCGGGCTGGGGCGCCAGGCACCGCGGCGGGCGCTGAGGGTGGGGGTCACCCCCACCCGGGGCCGCCCCCGCACTCCCAGAAACGCGACAGAACCAGAGGCAAAAAAAAAAAAAAGAAGAAGAAGAAGAAGCCTACGGCACCCGGTATTCCCCGGCGGTCTCCCATCCAAGTTCTAACCAGGCCCGACCCTGCTTAGCTTCCGAGATCGGGCGCGTTCGGGGTGGTGTGGCCGTGGACGGCGGAGGGCGCCCCTGCCCCGCTCAAGAAGCGGAGCCTCTCTGCGCTTCCCCGCCGCCTCCTCCCGCCCCAGGCCCCGCGCCGGCGCTGACCCGCGCCGGGCCGGGCCTGTTGAGTTCGCCGGCCGGGTCCGGCGGGCTCCCAGGGACGGGGGTGACAGGCGGGGCGGGCAGGGAGCGGCGGGCCGGGGTTGGGGGCTGTCTCTCTATACACACACACTCACACTCAGTCTCTCACTCACACTCACACAAGATGCGCCTCCACGGCTGGACCCGCCAAGGTGGAGACCTTCCAGCCCCCCTCCTCTCCTCGCCTGGCCTCCTTCACCTCCCCGCCCCCACCCCCAGCGCCGCTGACTGCGCACGGGCGGGCGGGGCGCTCGCCCTTTGACCCCAGCCAGGGGCCGCCCTCCCCCACAACCCCTTTCAGCTGCTCCCCCCACCCTGTGGCCGGGCGGCCGCCTGTTCCCCCGGGCCAGGGCTGGGGCACAGCGCACGGGGGAGGGGAGCGAGTGTATGGGGCGTCTCTCTCTCTCTCGGGATGTGTCCCATGGGTGGGGTGGGGTGGCGTGGTTTGTGGGGCGCTGAAGAAATCAGTCCCCTCCATCTCCTCCCTCTGGAAAACCCCCGAGCCCTTGGAGAACTGCCGGCACCGCTTCGTGGGGGCCGGGACCCTCCTCTGTGTCCTCCTGTGGCCCAGTCCAAGGGGCCTGGGCCTGGCCGGGGCTGCATTGGACCCCGACCACCCTGGCGTGTGGACTCGCTAACAATCGGCGATTAGATATTGGATTCCAGCGTCATTGAGGTCATTTCACTAATGAGTGCACCGGAAAGAGTTTCCTAATCCATCTGTGAGGGTGGCAACTGAAAGAGAATTTGAAAGCTGACAGAATAGGCGAGGAAAGGCATAGGAGATTTCCACACCCAGTAGGGAAGCCTTTCCCGAAATGGAAGAAAGAAAGGAGCAAACAGAGACACACCGGTAGCCCGCCCGGATCAGAGTCTGCCCCTGAGAGAAAGCACCCTGACCAGGTTCACCCGTGGGTGGGTGGCGAGCTAGCGGCATTCAGAAGAGCGAGGCCCGCAGTCTGTGCAGAAGACACCTGCACTCGGGTGTGTGTGGCGGCACAATTCCCAAGCAGCTCCAGATGTTAAACCAAGGAGAAGCCAGGGAGTTCCCAACGCCCCAGGTGTCCTCAGCCCACGACTGGCTGCTGTGGGAATGCGAAGCCCGGCTCCTTGTCTCAGAGCGGGGCAACCAGGAGGTGTGATGTCCACCCCGGGGTTCCTAGGAGGATCAGGCTGAAGCTGGGACTTGGCCTGAAAGTGTCCCCTCGCATGGCCACCCCCTTCCCCTTCCTGCTCCTCTACTCCTGGTGCCCCTCCATCCAGGGGCCAGACCTTAAAGAGTCACCCGCAAGAGAATCCTGGTCCCAAAGGAGCCTTCTGGGGGACCCGTGCTGAGAGAGGTTGTGGGCATGGCCCGCTGGGGCTCTGCCCGACCCAGGGCTGAGAGATGCAACCTCCCAGCTCTGGGTCCCTGCAGGAAGTGTTGGCAAGCACAGGGCCAGTCCTCCAAAGGCCCAGGTGCAGGGAGCCCAGGCCAAGCAGCCCGTGGAAGAAGCCACATGCTGTGCCACCCCGGGGAACACGACTGCAGGCCACGGCCCTTCCCGCCTCCTCCTCCTCCTCCTCCTCCTCCTCCTCCTCCTCCTCCTCCTCCTCCTCCCACCCTGCCCCCGCCCCCGCCCCCACATGGCGCAGGGCCCAGAGACACCTCAGACACTTGCTACCCAAAGTGCAAAGGGCATCAGTTGCTCCTCCAAACCCCCCCCCAGCCCAGCAGACCGCGTTGTCCAGCCAGCCCCCGGGCCTCCCTGGGGTGCCCAGCACAAAAGTGCAGACACCCACCGGACCCTCAATCTCAGTTTTCGGATGTTTTTGCCACTCTAAGGACCCGCAGGCCAGCTGGGCCTTCTGGCAGGACAGAGAGCCCCGGAATCCGACGTGGAGAGCTGGGTGTACGTCCCCATGAGGAGCCGGTCCCCACCTCCGCGGCTCCCCCCTTGCGGGGAGTGGCAGCCGCGGGGCCTCAGAGAAGACACCAGGCTGGGCCCCCGCGGCACAGCGGGAGCACGTCCCCCGCAGGCCACTTAGCGAGGGCGGCAGGCGGACGGTTGGGTTGCGCGAGACGCTGCGGCCACCCTGCTACCGGGTTCCTGGGAGGGCGTCCTGGAAGCAGCGTCCACACCAAGCCCTTGGAAGGCCCAGGCGACGGAGGAGCCCCGTCAGGCAGGGGCCGAGGACGGTGACAGGTGACAGGTGACAGGCCGGGCGGGAAGGAGTCAGTCAGGCAGGGGCCGAGGAGGAGACGGGCTGGGTAAGGGTTAGGGTTAGAGTCAGGGCACAAGTCACAATCGCAAAGACCTGGAAGTGACCCGAGTGCCCATCGACCCACGAGTGCGTCAATAAAATGTGGCGCGTGGACACCACGGAGTGCTATTCGGCTGTGAGGAACAGCGGTGAGAGGGCACCTCTCGTGGTTCTCCTGGCCAGAGCTGGAACCCGTTCCAGTAAGCCAGGTATCCCAAGAATGGACACACGAGCACCACGTGCTCGCGCTCACCGGCAAATGGGTACGAACCGATGGACACCTAAGTGGACACAGAGGAATCACCTTCATCGGGTGGGTGTCGGGCGGGCGTGGGGAGGGGATGGGCATACACATCCCTTAGGAACGGGGTGGGTGCGCACCCACTGGGGGATGGGCGCACTTGAAGCTCTGACCCGAGGGGGGTGGCGGGGAGAGGGCGATGTACCCGACCTTAACATTGGTGCCCCCACAATACGCTGGAACAACATGAGAGGTAAATGAATAAGAACACAGGGGGTAGGGGGGCACGGGCAACACATGTCACCTTAATACTTGGACTCCCATCATCTGCTTGAAAAGAGAGAGAAAAGAAAATGCAATACTAGAGATAAGAGACACTTTTTAAAAATAATGAATCCGAAGAGAAAAGTCAAAGGAGGCCTGTGGAGCAGGTCTGGGTGTGACTCCGGATCCCCCAACATCAGGTGCCACCACCAAAGATTCCTGCGTGTAGCCCATAGAACCCCAAAAGCAACGGGACGAGTTCTGGTCACATACTCCCTCAAAATGACATCCTGGCCTTCTTCTGCAACTCCCTCCCCTCTCAGACTCTCAAGGTTTCCTCCAGCGTGTCGGTTCCCACAGAGCAGACCTTTGGTCTGAGACCTGACAGTCCAGAAGCCACGCATGCTGCCGCGTGGCGGCGGTGTCGCGGCTCGGGACAAGAGGAGGCCCCACAGTGCGGGCTGGGGCGCCAGGCACCGCGGCGGGCGCTGAGGGTGGGGGTCACCCCCACCCGGGGCCGCCCCCGCACTCCCAGAAACGCGACAGAACCAGAGGCAAAAAAAAAAAAGAAGAAGAAGAAGAAGCCTACGGCACCCGGTATTCCCCGGCGGTCTCCCATCCAAGTTCTAACCAGGCCCGACCCTGCTTAGCTTCCGAGATCGGGCGCGTTCGGGGTGGTGTGGCCGTGGACGGCGGAGGGCGCCCCTGCCCCGCTCAAGAAGCGGAGCCTCTCTGCGCTTCCCCGCCGCCTCCTCCCGCCCCAGGCCCCGCGCCGGCGCTGACCCGCGCCGGGCCGGGCCTGTTGAGTTCGCCGGCCGGGTCCGGCGGGCTCCCAGGGACGGGGGTGACAGGCGGGGCGGGCAGGGAGCGGCGGGCCGGGGTTGGGGGCTGTCTCTCTATACACACACACTCACACTCAGTCTCTCACTCACACTCACACAAGATGCGCCTCCACGGCTGGACCCGCCAAGGTGGAGACCTTCCAGCCCCCCTCCTCTCCTCGCCTGGCCTCCTTCACCTCCCCGCCCCCACCCCCAGCGCCGCTGACTGCGCACGGGCGGGCGGGGCGCTCGCCCTTTGACCCCAGCCAGGGGCCGCCCTCCCCCACAACCCCTTTCAGCTGCTCCCCCCACCCTGTGGCCGGGCGGCCGCCTGTTCCCCCGGGCCAGGGCTGGGGCACAGCGCACGGGGGAGGGGAGCGAGTGTATGGGGCGTCTCTCTCTCTCTCTCTCTCTCTCTCTCTCTCTCTCGGGATGTGTCCCATGGGTGGGGTGGGGTGGCGTGGTTTGTGGGGCGCTGAAGAAATCAGTCCCCTCCATCTCCTCCCTCTGGAAAACCCCCGAGCCCTTGGAGAACTGCCGGCAACGCTACCGTGGGGGCCGGGACCCTCCTCTGTGTCCTCCTGTGGCCCAGTCCAAGGGGCCTGGGCCTGGCCGGGGCTGCATTGGACCCCAACCACCCTGGCGTGTGGACTCGCTAACAATCGGCGATTAGATATTGGATTCCAGCGTCATTGAGGTCATTTCACTAATGAGTGCACCGGAAAGAGTTTCCTAATCCATCTGTGAGGGTGGCAACTGAAAGAGAATTTGAAAGCTGACAGAATAGGCGAGGAAAGGCATAGGAGATTTCCACACCCAGTAGGGAAGCCTTTCCCGAAATGGAAGAAAGAAAGGAGCAAACAGAGACACACCGGTAGCCCGCCCGGATCAGAGTCTGCCCCTGAGAGAAAGCACCCTGACCAGGTTCACCCGTGGGTGGGTGGCGAGCTAGCGGCATTCAGAAGAGCGAGGCCCGCAGTCTGTGCAGAAGACACCTGCACTCGGGTGTGTGTGGCGGCACAATTCCCAAGCAGCTCCAGATGTTAAACCAAGGAGAAGCCAGGGAGTTCCCAACGCCCCAGGTGTCCTCAGCCCACGACTGGCTGCTGTGGGAATGCGAAGCCCGGCTCCTTGTCTCAGAGCGGGGCAACCAGGAGGTGTGATGTCCACCCCGGGGTTCCTAGGAGGATCAGGCTGAAGCTGGGACTTGGCCTGAAAGTGTCCCCTCGCATGGCCACCCCCTTCCCCTTCCTGCTCCTCTACTCCTGGTGCCCCTCCATCCAGGGGCCAGACCTTAAAGAGTCACCCGCAAGAGAATCCTGGTCCCAAAGGAGCCTTCTGGGGGACCCGTGCTGAGAGAGGTTGTGGGCATGGCCCGCTGGGGCTCTGCCCGACCCAGGGCTGAGAGATGCAACCTCCCAGCTCTGGGTCCCTGCAGGAAGTGTTGGCAAGCACAGGGCCAGTCCTCCAAAGGCCCAGGTGCAGGGAGCCCAGGCCAAGCAGCCCGTGGAAGAAGCCACATGCTGTGCCACCCCGGGGAACACGACTGCAGGCCACGGCCCTTCCCGCCTCCTCCTCCTCCTCCTCCTCCTCCTCCTCCTCCTCCTCCTCCTCCTCCTCCCACCCTGCCCCCGCCCCCGCCCCCACATGGCGCAGGGCCCAGAGACACCTCAGACACTTGCTACCCAAAGTGCAAAGGGCATCAGTTGCTCCTCCAAACCCCCCCCCCCAGCCCAGCAGACCGCGTTGTCCAGCCAGCCCCCGGGCCTCCCTGGGGTGCCCAGCACAAAAGTGCAGACACCCACCGGACCCTCAATCTCAGTTTTCGGATGTTTTTGCCACTCTAAGGACCCGCAGGCCAGCTGGGCCTTCTGGCAGGACAGAGAGCCCCGGAATCCGACGTGGAGAGCTGGGTGTACGTCCCCATGAGGAGCCGGTCCCCACCTCCGCGGCTCCCCCCTTGCGGGGAGTGGCAGCCGCGGGGCCTCAGAGAAGACACCAGGCTGGGCCCCCGCGGCACAGCGGGAGCACGTCCCCCGCAGGCCACTTAGCGAGGGCGGCAGGCGGACGGTTGGGTTGCGCGAGACGCTGCGGCCACCCTGCTACCGGGTTCCTGGGAGGGCGTCCTGGAAGCAGCGTCCACACCAAGCCCTTGGAAGGCCCAGGCGACGGAGGAGCCCCGTCAGGCAGGGGCCGAGGACGGTGACAGGTGACAGGTGACAGGCCGGGCGGGAAGGAGTCAGTCAGGCAGGGGCCGAGGAGGAGACGGGCTGGGTAAGGGTTAGGGTTAGAGTCAGGGCACAAGTCACAATCGCAAAGACCTGGAAGTGACCCGAGTGCCCATCGACCCACGAGTGCGTCAATAAAATGTGGCGCGCGGACACCACGGAGTGCTATTCGGCTGTGAGGAACAGCGGTGAGAGGGCACCTCTCGTGGTTCTCCTGGCCAGAGCTGGAACCCGTTCCAGTAAGCCAGGTATCCCAAGAATGGACACACGAGCACCACGTGCTCGCGCTCACCGGCAAATGGGTACGAACCGATGGACACCTAAGTGGACACAGAGGAATCACCTTCATCGGGTGGGTGTCGGGCGGGCGTGGGGAGGGGATGGGCATACACATCCCTTAGGAACGGGGTGGGTGCGCACCCACTGGGGGATGGGCGCACTTGAAGCTCTGACCCGAGGGGGGAGGCGGGGAGAGGGCGATGTACCCGACCTTAACATTGGTGCCCCCACAATACGCTGGAACAACATGAGAGGTAAATGAATAAGAACACAGGGGGTAGGGGGGCACGGGCAACACATGTCACCTTAATACTTGGACTCCCATCATCTGCTTGAAAAGAGAGAGAAAAGAAAATGCAATACTAGAGATAAGAGACACTTTTTAAAAATAATGAATCCGAAGAGAAAAGTCAAAGGAGGCCTGTGGAGCAGGTCTGGGTGTGACTCCGGATCCCCCAACATCAGGTGCCACCACCAAAGATTCCTGCGTGTAGCCCATAGAACCCCAAAAGCAACGGGACGAGTTCTGGTCACATACTCCCTCAAAATGACATCCTGGCCTTCTTCTGCAACTCCCTCCCCTCTCAGACTCTCAAGGTTTCCTCCAGCGTGTCGGTTCCCACAGAGCAGACCTTTGGTCTGAGACCTGACAGTCCAGAAGCCACGCATGCTGCCGCGTGGCGGCGGTGTCGCGGCTCGGGACAAGAGGAGGCCCCACAGTGCGGGCTGGGGCGCCAGGCACCGCGGCGGGCGCTGAGGGTGGGGGTCACCCCCACCCGGGGCCGCCCCCGCACTCCCAGAAACGCGACAGAACCAGAGGCAAAAAAAAAAAAAAGAAGAAGAAGAAGAAGCCTACGGCACCCGGTATTCCCGGGCGGTCTCCCATCCAAGTTCTAACCAGGCCCGACCCTGCTTAGCTTCCGAGACCAGACGGGATCGGGCGCGTTCGGGGTGGTGTGGCCGTGGACGGCGGAGGGCGCCCCTGCCCCGCTCAAGAAGCGGAGCCTCTCTGCGCTTCCCCGCCGCCTCCTCCCGCCCCAGGCCCCGCGCCGGCGCTGACCCGCGCCGGGCCGGGCCTGTTGAGTTCGCCGGCCGGGTCCGGCGGGCTCCCAGGGACGGGGGTGACAGGCGGGGCGGGCAGGGAGCGGCGGGCCGGGGTTGGGGGCTGTCTCTCTATACACACACACTCACACTCAGTCTCTCACTCACACTCACACAAGATGCGCCTCCACGGCTGGACCCGCCAAGGTGGAGACCTTCCAGCCCCCCTCCTCTCCTCGCCTGGCCTCCTTCACCTCCCCGCCCCCACCCCCAGCGCCGCTGACTGCGCGCGGGCGGGCGGGGCGCTCGCCCTTTGACCCCAGCCAGGGGCCGCCCTCCCCCACAACCCCTTTCAGCTGCTCCCCCCACCCTGTGGCCCGGCGGCCGCCTGTTCCCCCGGGCCAGGGCTGGGGCACAGCGCACGGGGGAGGGGAGCGAGTGTATGGGGCGTCTCTCTCTCTCGGGATGTGTCCCATGGGTGGGGTGGGGTGGCGTGGTTTGTGGGGCGCTGAAGAAATCAGTCCCCTCCATCTCCTCCCTCTGGAAAACCCCCGAGCCCTTGGAGAACTGCCGGCAACGCTACCGTGGGGGCCGGGACCCTCCTCTGTGTCCTCCTGTGGCCCAGTCCAAGGGGCCTGGGCCTGGCCGGGGCTGCATTGGACCCCAACCACCCTGGCGTGTGGACTCGCTAACAATCGGCGATTAGATATTGGATTCCAGCGTCATTGAGGTCATTTCACTAATGAGTGCACCGGAAAGAGTTTCCTAATCCATCTGTGAGGGTGGCAACTGAAAGAGAATTTGAAAGCTGACAGAATAGGCGAGGAAAGGCATAGGAGATTTCCACACCCAGTAGGGAAGCCTTTCCCGAAATGGAAGAAAGAAAGGAGCAAACAGAGACACACCGGTAGCCCGCCCGGATCAGAGTCTGCCCCTGAGAGAAAGCACCCTGACCAGGTTCACCCGTGGGTGGGTGGCGAGCTAGCGGCATTCAGAAGAGCGAGGCCCGCAGTCTGTGCAGAAGACACCTGCACTCGGGTGTGTGTGGCGGCACAATTCCCAAGCAGCTCCAGATGTTAAACCAAGGAGAAGCCAGGGAGTTCCCAACGCCCCAGGTGTCCTCAGCCCACGACTGGCTGCTGTGGGAATGCGAAGCCCGGCTCCTTGTCTCAGAGCGGGGCAACCAGGAGGTGTGATGTCCACCCCGGGGTTCCTAGGAGGATCAGGCTGAAGCTGGGACTTGGCCTGAAAGTGTCCCCTCGCATGGCCACCCCCTTCCCCT
The DNA here is from genome assembly GCF_040939455.1 of Microcebus murinus. Taxonomy (NCBI): domain Eukaryota; kingdom Metazoa; phylum Chordata; class Mammalia; order Primates; family Cheirogaleidae; genus Microcebus; species Microcebus murinus. The sequence continues at coordinate 411,973 of NC_134111.1, forward strand.
TCCTGCTCCTCTACTCCTGGTGCCCCTCCATCCAGGGGCCAGACCTTAAAGAGTCACCCGCAAGAGAATCCTGGTCCCAAAGGAGCCTTCTGGGGGACCCGTGCTGAGAGAGGTTGTGGGCATGGCCCGCTGGGGCTCTGCCCGACCCAGGGCTGAGAGATGCAACCTCCCAGCTCTGGGTCCCTGCAGGAAGTGTTGGCAAGCACAGGGCCAGTCCTCCAAAGGCCCAGGTGCAGGGAGCTCAGGCCAAGCAGCCTGTGGAAGAAGCCACATGTCGTGCCAACCTGGGAACACGACTGCAGGTCACGGCCCCCCGCTCCTCCTCCTCCTCCTCCTCGTCTTCCTCCTTCCATGGACATGGTGCAGGGCTCTGAGAACCTCAGACACTGGCTACCCAAAGTGCAAAGGGCATCAGTTGCTCCTCCAAACCCCCCCGCCCAGCAGACCGCGTTGTCCAGCCAGCCCCCGGGCCTCCCTGGGGTGCCCAGCACAAAAGTGCAGACACTCACCGGACCCTCAATCTCAGTTTTCGGATGTTTTTGCCACTCTAAGGACCCACAGGCCAGCTGGGCCTTCTGGCAGGACAGAGAGCCCCGGAATCCGACGTGGAGAGCTGGGTGTACGTCCCCATGAGGAGGTGGTCCCACCTCCGAGGCTCTCGCCTTGTGGGGAGCAGCAGCCGCGGGGCCTCAGAGAAGACACCAGGCTGGGTGCCCGCGGTACAGCGGGAGCACGTCCTCTGCAGGCCACTTAGCGACGGCGGCCAACGGACGGTTGGGTTGAGGGAGACGCTGCGGCCGCCCTGCTACCAGTTTCCTGGGAGGGCGTCCTTGAAGCAGCGTCCACACCAAGCCCTTGGAAGGCCCAGGCGACTGAGGAGCCCCGTCAGGCAGGGGCCGAGGACAGTGACGGCCTGGGTGCGGAGGAGAGTGTCAGGCAGGGGCTGAAGTTGGTGACAGGTGACAGGCCGGGGGCGGGAAGGAGTCAGTCAGGCAGGGGCCGAGGAGGAGACGGGCTGGGTAAGGGCTAGGGTTAGAGTCAGGGCACAAGTCACAATCGCAAAGACCTGGAAGCGACCCGAGTGCCCATCGACCCACGAGTGCGTCAATAAAATGTGGCGCGTGGACACCACGGAGTGCTATTCGGCTGTGAGGAGCAGCGGTGAGAGGGCACCTCTCGTGGTTCTCCTGGCCAGAGCTGGAACCCGTTCCAGTAAGCCAGGTATCCCAAGAATGGACACACGAGCACCACGTGCTCGCGCTCACCGGCAAATGGGTACGAACCGATGGACACCTAAGTGGACACAGAGGAATCACCTTCATCGGGTGGGTGTCGGGCGGGTGGGGGGAGGGGATGGGCATACACATCCATTAGGAATGGGGTGGGTGCGCACCGACTGGGGGATGGGCGCACTTGAAGCTCTGACCCGAGGGGGGAGGCTTGGAGAGGGCAACGTACCCGACCTTAACATTGGTGCCCCCACAATACGCTGGAACGACATGAGAGGTAAATGAATACCTACCATTCTACCATGGCTGAGTGGGCACAGCAAGTTCACCAGAGTGCCCTACCTGCCTATCTCCTGAATGTGAGTGGCCACAGCCAGTTCCACACAGCTCCCTGCCTGCCCCTCTCCCATGGGTGTGTGGACACAGCCAGTTCCACACCGCGCCCGGGCTGCCCTTTTCCCGTGTGTGAGTGGACACAGCCATTTCCACATAGCGCCCTGCCTGCCAGGCTCCCATGAGTGTGTTTACACAGCCAGTTCAACACCCCGACCTACCGGCCCATCTCCCGTTGGTGAGTGGACACAGCCAGATCCACACAGCGCCCGGCCTGCCCGGATCCCATGCCTGAGTGGACACAGCCAGTTCCACATAGCGCCCTGCCTGCCTGTCTCCCGTGTGTGTGTGGACACAGCCAGATCCAACAGCGCCCTGCCTGCCTGTCTCCCGTGGGTGAGTGGACACAGCCAGATCCACAAAGCACCCTGTCTGCCCATCTCCCATGGGTGTGTGGACACAGCCAGTTCCACACAGAGCCCTGCCTGCCCATCTCCCGTGGGAGAGTGGACACAGGCATTTCCATACAGCACCCTGCCTTCCCATCTCCCGTTTGTGTGTGGATACAGCCAGTTCCACACCGCACCTTGCCTCCCCTTCTCCCGTGGGTGAGTGTACACAGCCAGTTCCACACAGCACCCGACCTGCCCGTCTTCCATGGGTGAGTGGACATAGCCAGTTGCACACAACGCCCTGCCTGTCCGTCTGCCGTGGGTGTGTGGACACAGCCAGTTCCACTCAGCGCCCTGGATGCCCGTCTCCCGTGGGTGAGTGGACATGGCGAGTTCCACACTGCACCCTGCCTTCCCGTGTCCCCTGGGTGAGTGGACACAGCCAGATCCACAGAGCACCCTTTCTGCCACTCTCCTGTGAGTGTGTAGACACAGCCAGTTCCACAGCCTGCCCTACCTGCCCTTCTCCCGTGGGTGACTGGACATATCCAGATCCACACAGCTACCGGCCTGCTCTTCTCCCATGACTGACTGCACACAGCCAGTTCCACAAGCGCTCTGCCTGCCCATCTCCCGGGTGTGTGTGGACACAGCCAGATCCACACAGCGCCCTGCATGCCTGTCTCCCATGGATGAGTGGACACAGCCAGTTCCACACCGCGCCCTGCCTGCCCGTCTCCCGTGGGTGAGTGGACACAGCCAGTTCTACACAGCGCCCTGCCTGCATGTCTCCGTGGGTGTGTGGACACAGCCAGATCCACACAGCGCCTTACATGCCCGTCTCCGGTGGGTGACTGGACACAGTCAGTTCCACACAGTTCCCTGCCTGCCTGTCTCCTGTGGGTGTGTTGACACAGCCAGTTCCACACCCCGCCCTACCTGCCCGCCTCCGGTGGGTGTGTGGACACAGCCAGTTCCACACAGCGCCCTGCCTGCCCATCTCGCATGGGTGTGTGGACACAGCCAGATCCACACAGCGCCCTACATGCCAGTCTCCAGTGAGTGAGTGGACACAGCCAGTTCCACACAGTGCCCTGCCTGCCCGTCTCCCGTGGGTGTGTGGACACAGCTAGATCCACACAATGCCCTACATGCCCGACTCCCGTGGGTGAGTGGATACACCCCGTTCCACACAGGGCCCTGCCTGCCCGTCTCACATGGGTCAGTGGACACAGCCAGTTCCACACAGCGCCCTAACTGACCGACTCTTGTGGGTGAGTGGACACAGCCAGTTCCACACAGCACCCTACCTGCCCGTCTACGGCGGGTCAGTGGACACACCCAGTTCCACACAACGCCCTAACTGCCCATTACCGTGGGTGAGTGGACACAGCCAGATCCAAACAGCGTTCTGCCTGCCCGTCTACCGTGGGTGAGTGGACACAGCCAGTTCCACACCGCTCCCTGCCAGTCCGTCTCCCGTGGGAGAGTGGACACAGCCAGTTCAACACAGCACCCTGCCTGCCCATCTACCGTGGGTCAGTGGCAACTTCCAGTTCAACACAGTGCCCTGCCTGCTCATCTCCCATGGGTGTGAGGACACGCCCAGTTCAACACAGCGCCGTGCCTGCCCATCTCTGGTGGGTGTGTGGTCACAACCACTTCCACACAGTGCCCTGTCTGCCCGTCTCCCATTGGTGTGTGGACACAGCCAGTTCCACACCGCTCCCTGCCTGCCTGTCTCTCGTGGGAGAGTGTACACAGCCAGTTCCACACAGCACCTGACCTGCCCGTCTCCCATGGGTAAGTGGACACAGCGAGTTGCACACAACTCCCTGCCTGCCCGTCTCCCGTGGGTGTGTAGACACATCCAGCTCCACTCAGCGCCCTGCCTGCCCGTCTCCCATGGGTGAGTGGACACGGCCAGTTCCACACAGAACCCTGCCTGCCACTCTCCCTTGTGTGTGTGGACACAACCAGATCCACATAGCGCCCTACCTGCCCGTCTCCCATTGGTGTGTGGACACAGCCAGTTCCACACTGCTCCCTGCCTGCCTGTCTCTCGTGGGAGAGTGGACACAGCCAGTTCCACACAGCACCTGACCTGCCCGTCTAGCATGGGTAAGTGGACACAGCGAGTTGCACACAACTCCCTGCCTGCCCGTCTCCCGTGGGTGTGTAGACACATCCAGCTCCACTCAGCGCCCTGCCTGCCCGTCTCCCATGGGTGAGTGGACACGGCCAGTTCCACACAGAACCCTGCCTGCCACTCTCCCTTGTGTGTGTGGACACAGCCAGATCCACACAGTGCCCTGCCTGCCCATCTCCCATGGGTGAGTGGACACAGCCAGTTCTACACAGCGCCCTGCCTGCCCGTCTCCCGTGGGTGAGTGGACACAGCCAGTTCCACACAGCGCACTGCATGCCCGTCTCCCGTGGGTGATTCGCACAGCCAGTTCCACACAGAGCCCTGCCTGCCCGTCTCCCGTGGATGAGTGGACACAGCCAGTTCCACACAGTGCCCTGCTTGCCCGTCTCCGGTGGGTGAGTGGACATAGCCAGTTCCACAGAGTGCCCTGCCTGCCCGTCTCCCATGGATGAGTGGACACAGCCAGTTCCACACAGAGCCCTGCCTGCCCATCTCCCATGGATAAGTGGACACAGCCAGTTCCACACAGCGCCCTGCCTGCCCGTCTCCCGTGGGTGTGTGGACACAGCCAGTTCCACACAGTGCCCTGCTTGCCCGTCTCCGGTGGGTGAGTGGACATAGCCAGTTCCACACAGCACCCTGCCTGCCACTATCCCGTGTGTGTGTGGACACAGCCAGATCCACACTGTGCCCTACCTACCCATCTCCCGTGGGTGAGTGGACACAGCCACTTCCACACAACACCCTGCCTTCCCGTCTCCCATGCGTTAGTGGACACAGCCAGTTCCACACAGCGCACAGTATGCCCGTCTCCCGTTGGTGATTCGCACAGCCAGTTCCACACAGAGCCCTGCTTGCCCGTCTCCCGTGGATGAGTGGACACAGCCAGTTCCACACAGCGCCCTGCCTGTCCATCTCCCGTTGGTGTGTGGATACAGCCAGTTCCACACAGTGCCCTGCTTGCCCGTCTCCGGTGGGTGAGTGGACATAGCCAGTTCCACAGAGTGCCCTGCCTGCCCGTCTCTCGTGGGTGAGTGGACACGCCCAGTTCCACACAGCACCCTGCCTGCCACTATCCCGTGTGTGTGTGGACACAGCCAGATCCACATAGCACCCTACCTACCCGTCTCCCGTGGGTGAGTGGACACAGCCATTTCCACACAGCGCCCTGCCTGCCACGCTCCCGTGAGTGTGTGGACACAGCCAGTTCAACACCCCGACCTACCTGCCCATCTCCCGTGGATGAGTGGACACAGCCAGATCCACACAGCGTCCGGCCTGCCCGGATCTTGTGCCTGCGTGGACACAGCCAGTTCCACACAGCGCCCTGCCTGCCTGTCTCCCGTGGGTGAGTGGACACAGCCAGATCCACACAGCGCCCTGTTTGTGCGTCTCCCGTGGGGGAGTGGATACAGCCAGTTCAGAACAGTGCCCTTCTTGCCTGTCTCCCTTGGGTGAGTCGACACAGCCAGTGCCACACAACACCCTGCCTGCCCGCCATTCCTGGTTTCGTGGTCACACCCAGTTTAACACGGCGCCCTACCTGCCCGTCTCCCCTGGGTGAGTAAACACAGCCAGTTCCACACAGCGCCCTGCCTGCCCATCTCCCATGGGTGTGTGGACACAGCCAGTTCCACAGAACGCCCTGCCTGCCCGTCTCCCGTGGCTGAGTGGACACAGCCATTTCCACACTGCACCCTACCTGCCTGTCTCCCGTGGGTGAGTGGACATAGCCAGTTCCAAACTGCGCCCTGCCTGCCCGTCTCCCGTGGGTGTGTGGACACAGCCAGCTCCACACAGCGCCATAACTGACCATCTCCCGTGGTTGAGTGGACACAGCCAGATTCATACAGCGCCCTGCCTTCCCGTCTCCCGAGGGTGTGTGGACACAGCCAGATCCACACAGTGCCCTGCATGCCCATCACCCGTGGGTGAGAGGACACAGCCTGATCCACACAGCCCCCTGCCTGCCTGTCTCCCATGGGTGTGTGGACACAGCCAGATCCACACAGCGCCCTACCTGCCCGTCTCCCATGGGTGAGTGGACACTGCCAGTTCCACACAGCGCACTACCTGAACGTCTCCCGTGAGTGTGTGGACACTGCCAGATCCTCACAGCGTCCTGACTGCCCATCTCTCGTGGGTGAGTGGACACAGCTGGTATCACACAGCGCCCTGCCAGCCCATCTCCTGTGTGTGTGTGGACACAGGCATTTCCACACAGCACCCTGCCTGCTCATCTACCATGGGTGTGTGGACACAGCCAGTTCCACAAGTGCCCTGCCTGCCCGTCTCTCGTGGGAGTGTGGACACAGCCAGATCCACACAGCGCCCTACATACACGTCTCCCGTGGGTGAGTGGACACAGCCAGTTCCACACTGCGCCCTGCCTGTCCGTCTCCCGTGGGTGTGTGGACACAGCCAGATACACACTTTGCCCTGCCTGCCCGTCTCCCGTGGCTCAGCGTACACAGCCAGTTTCACACAGTGCCCTGCAAACCGTCACCGGTGGCTGAGTGGACACAGCCAGTTCTACATAGCGCCCTACCTGCCCATATCCCGTGGGTGAGTGGACACAGCCAGATCCAAACTGTGCCCTGCCTGCACGTCTCCCGTGGCTGAGTGGACACAGTCAGTTCCACCCAGCGCCCCACTTGCACATCTCCCGTGGGTGAGTGGACACAGCCAGATCCACACAGCGCCCTGCCTGCCTGTCTCTCGTGGGTGAGTAGACACAGCAAGGTCCACACAGCACCCTACCAGCCCAACCCCGTGGGTGTGTGGACACAGCCAGAACCACACAGAGCCCTGACTGAACATCTCCCATGGGTGAGTGGACACAGCTTGATCCAGACAGCGCCCTGCCTGCCCATCTCCCATGGGTGTGTGGACATTTCCAGATCCACACAGCGCCCTGCCTGCCCCCCTCCCGTGGGAGAGTGTACACAGCCAGTTCCACACAGCGCCCTGCCTGCCCGTCCCCAGTGAGTGTGTGGACACAGCCAATTCTAAAGAGCGCCCTGCTTGCCCATCTCCCATGGGTGAGTGGACACAGCCAGATCCACACATTGCCCTGCCTGCCCGTCTCCCGTGGGTGAGTGGACACAGCCAGTTCAACACAGCGCCCTGCCTGCCCGTCTCCCGTGGGTGGGTGGATAAAGCCAGTTCCACACAGCGCCCTACCTGCCCGTCTCCCGTGAGTGAGTGGACACAGCCAGTTCCACACAGTGCCCTGTCATCCAGTCTCCCATGGATGTGTGGACACAGCCAGATCCACACAGCGCCCTGTCTGCCCATCTCCCGAGGGTGAGTGGACACAGCCTGATCCAAACAGCCCGCTGCCTGCCCGTCTCCCATGGGTGTGTGGACACAGCGGGATCCAGACAACGCCCTACATGCCCGTCTCCCGTGGGTGAGTGTACATTGCAAGTTCCACACAGCACCCTACCTGACCATCTCCCATGAGTGTGTGGACACATCCAGATCCACAAAGCCCCCTGCCTGCCCATCCCACGTGAGTGAGTGGACACAGCCAGTTCCATGCAGCGCCCTGCCTGTCCGTCTCCTGTGGGTGTGTGGACAAAGCCAGATCCACACAGCGCCCTGCCTACCTGTCTCCCGTGGGTGTGTCGACACAGCCAGATACACACAGCGTCCTGCCTGCCCGTCTCCCATGGCTGAGGGACACAGCAGTTCCACACAGTGCCCTGCCTGCCCGTCTCCATGGCTGAGTGGACACAACCAGATACACACAGCACCCTGCCTGCCCATCTCCCAAGGGTGTGTGGACACAGCCAGATCCACACAGCGCCCTGCCAACCAGTCTCCCATGGCTGAATGGACACAGCCAGTTCCACACAGTGCCCTGCCTGCCCGTGTCCCGTGGGTGTGTAGACACAGCCAGATGCACACAGCACCCTACCTGCTCGTCTCCCGTGGGTGAGTGGACACAGCCAGATCCACACAGCACCCTGCCTGCCCGTCTCCCTTGGGTGAGTGGACACAGCCAGTTCCACAGCGCCCTGTCTGCCTGTCCTCCGAGGGTGTGTGGACACAGAGAGTTCCACACAGCACCCTGCCTGCTTGTCTCCCGTGGGTGTGTGGACATAGCCAGATCCACATAGCGCCCTGCCTGCCTGTCTCCCATGAAACAGTGGACACAGCCAGATCCACACAGCGCCCAACATGCCTATCTCCCGTGGGTGAGTGGACACAGCCAATTCCACACAGTGCCATGCCTGCCCATCTCCTGTGTGTGAGTGGACACTCCCAGTTCCACACAGCGCACTACCTGACCATCTCCCATGAGTGTGTGGACACAGCCAAATCCACACAGTGCCCTGCCTGCCCATCTGCCGTGGGTGAGTGGACACTGCCAGTATCACACAGTGCCCTGCCAGCCCGTCTCCTGAGGTTGTGTGGATACAGCCAGATCCACATAGCGCCCTGCCTGCCCATCTCCCGTGGGTAAGTGGACTCAGTCAGATCCAAACGGCCCCCTGCCTGCCCATCTCCCGTGGGTGAGTGGACACAGCCAGTTCCACACAGCGCCCTTCCTCCCTGTTTCCCATGGGTGTGTGGACACAGCCAGTTCCACACAGCGCCCTGCCTGCCCGTCTACGATGGGTGTGTGGACACACCTAGATATACACAGCCCCCTGCCTGCCCGTGTCCCGTGGGTCAGTGGACACAGCCATTTCCACACAGCGCCTTGCTTGCCCATCTCCCTTGGGTGTGAGCACACAGCCAGATCCACACAGCGCCCTACATGCACGTCTCCCATGGGTGTGTGGACACAACCAGAACGACAAGGCGCCCTGCCTGCCTCTCTCCCGTGAGTGTATGGACACGGCCAGGTCCACACAGCGCCTGCCTGCCCATCTCTTGTGGGTGAGTGGACACAGCCTAATCCACACAGCGCCCTGCTTGCCCATCTCCCATGGCTGTGTGGACACAGCCAGATCCACACACCGCCCTACATGCCGGACTCCCGTGGTGAGTGGACACAGGCAGTTCCACACAGCGCCCTCCCTGCCCATCTCCCGTGGGTGAGTGGTCACAGCCAGTTCCACACAGCACCCTGCCGGCCCATCTCCCGTGGGTCAGTGGTCACAGCCAGTTCCACACAGCGCCCTACCTACCCGTCTCCCGTGGGTGTGTGGACACAGCCAGAATTGCACAGCGCCCTCCCTGCCCGTCTCCCGTGGGTGAGCGGACACAGCCAGTTCCACCCAGCGCCTTCCCTGCCCATCTCGCGTGGGTGAGTGGACACAGCCAGTTCCACACAGCGCCCTGCCTGCCCGTCTCAAGTGGGTGTGGGGACACAGTCAGATCCACACAGCGCCCTGCCTGCCCAACTCCCGTGGGTCAGTGGTCACAGCCAGTTCCACACAGCGCCCTACCTACCCGTCTCTCATGGGTGTGTGGACACAGCCAGATCTACACAGCGCCCTGCCTGCCCGTCTCCTGTGGGAGAGTGGACAGAGCCAGTTCCACACAGCACCCTGCCTGTCACTCTCCCTTGAGTGTGTGGACACAGCCAGATCCACACAGCGCCCTACATGCCCCTCTTCGGTGGGCGTGTCAAGACAGCCAGATACACACAGCGCCCTACCTGCCTATCTACGGTGGGTGAATGGACATAGCCAGTTCCACAAAGCGTCCTGCCAGCTCGTCCCCCGAGGGTGAGTAGACACAGCCAGATCCACACAGCGCCCTGCCTGCTTGTCTCCCATGGGTGTGTATACACAGCCAGTTCCACACAGGGCCCTGCCTGCTCGTCTCCCATGGGTGTGTATACACAGCCAGATCCACACAGCGCCCTGCCTGCCTGTCTCCCGTGGATGAGTGGACACTGGCAGTTCCACACAGCGCCCTGCCTGCCCGTGTCCTGTGATTGTGTGGACACAGCCAGATCCACACAGTGCCCTGCCTCCCCATCTCCTGTAGGTGAGTGGACACAGCCTGTTCCACACAGCACCCTGCCTGCCTGTCTCCCATGGGTGTGTGGACACAGGCAGTTTCACATAGCGCCCTACCTGCCCGTCAACCAGGGGTGTGTGGACACACCCAGATCCACACAGCCCCCTGCCTGTCCGTGTCGCGGGTGTCAGTGGACACAGCAATTTCCACACAGCGCCCTGCCTGCCCATCTCCTGTGGGTGTGTGGACACAGCCAGATCCACACAGCGCCCTACATGCACGTCCCCCATGGGTGTGTGGACACAACCAGAACCACAAGGCGCCCTACCTGCCCGTCTCCCGTGGTGAGTGGACACAGCCAGTTCCACAGAGCACCCTGCCTGCCCATCTCCCGTGGGTGAGTGGACACAGTCAGTTCCACACAGCGCCCTGCCTGCCCGTTTCCCGTGGGAGAGTGGACACTGCCACTTCTACACTGCGCCCTGCCTGCCACTACCCATGAGTGTGTGGACACAGCCAGATCCCCACAGTGCCCTGCCTGCCCATCTGCCATGGGTGAGTGGACACAGCCAGTAACACACAGTGTCCTGTCTGCCCGTCTCCCGTGGGTGTGAGAACGTGGCCAGTTACACACAGCGCCGTGCCTGGTCGTCTCATGTGGGTGTGTGGACACAGCCTGTACAACACAGTGCACTGCCTGCCCGTGACCGTGGGTGAGTGGACACAGCCAGTTCAACACAGCATCCTGCCTGCCCGTCTCCCGTGGGTGAGTGGACACAGCCAGATGCACAAAGCGCCCTCCCTTCCCGTCTCGCACCGGTGTGTGGACACAGCAAGTTCCACACAGCACCGTTCATGCCCGTCTATCATGAGTGTGTGGACACAGCCAGTTCCACCCAGCACCCTGCCTGTCCGTCTCACGTGGGTGAGTGGACACAGCCAGTTCAACCCTGTGCCCTGCCTGCCCGTCTAGAGTGGGGGTGTTGACAAAGCCAGTTCAACACAGCACCCTACCTGCCCGTCTCCCGTGGGTGAGTGGACACACCCAGTTCCACACAGCGCCGAGCCTGCCCGTCTCTCATGTGTGAGTGTAAACAGCCAGTTCCACACAGTACCCTGCCTGCCCATCTCCCGTAGGTGAGTGGACACAGCCAGTTCCACAAAGCGCCATGCCTGCCCATCTCCCGTGGGTGTGTGGACACAGCCAGTTCAACACAGTGCCCTGCCTGCCCATCTTCAGAGGGTGAGTGGACACAGCCATTTCCACACAGCACACTGAATGCCCATCTCCAGTGGGTTTGAGAACACAGCCAGTTCCACACAGCGCCGTGTCTGCCCCTCTCCTGTGTGTGAGTGGACACAGCTAGTTCCACAAAGCGCCCTGCCTGGGGTTCTTCAGTGAGTTAGTGAACACAGCCAGTTCCACAAAGCGCACTGCCTGCCTGTCTCCCATGGGTGAGAGAACACAGCCAGTTCCACACAGTGCCGTGCCTGCCCCTCTCCTGTGGGTGAGTGGACACAGCTAGTTCCAAAAAGTGCCCTGCCTGGCATTCTTCAGTGAGTGAGTGGACACAGCCAGTTCCACAAAGCGCACTGCCTGCCCGTCTCCCATGGGTGAGTGGACACAGCCAGTTCCACACAGCGCCCTGCCTGCCCGTTTCCCATTGGTGTGTGGACACATCCAGCTCCACACAGCGCCCTTTCTGCCCGTCTCCCATGGGTGTGTGGACACGGCCAGTTCAACACAACGCCCTGTCTGTACGTACTCCGTGGGTGAGTGGACACAGCCAGTTTCACACAGCACTCTGTATGCCCATTAACCGTGGTTGTGTGGACACAGCCAGTTCAACACAGCGCCCTGACTGCCCGTCTCCAGTGGGTCAGTGGACACAGCCAGTTCCACACAGCGCCGTGCCTGCCCGTCACCCATGGGTGAGTGGACACAGCTAGTTGCACACAGCACCCTGCCTGCAGGTCTCCAGTGAGTGAGTGGACACAGCCAGTTCCACACAGCGCCCTGCCTGCGCATCTTCCTTGGGTGAGTGGACACAGCCAGTTCCACACAGCGCCCTGCCTGCCCGTCTCCCGTGGCTGTGTGGACACACCCAGTTCCAAACTGCGCCTTGTCTTCCTGTCTCCCATGAGTGTGTGGACACGGCTAGTACAACACAGCGCCCTGTCTGCCCGTATCCCATGGGTGTGTGGACACAGCCAGTTCCACACAGCGCCCAGCCTGCCCGTATCCCTTGGGTGTGTGGACACACCAGTTAAACACAGCGCCATGCCTGCCATCTCCATTGGGTGAGTGGACACAGCCAATTCCACACAGCGCCCTGACTGCCTGTCTCCAGTGGGTGAGTGGACACAGCTAGTTCCACACAGCGCCCTGCCTGCCCGTCTCCAGAGCGTGAGTGGACACAGCCAGTTCCACACAGCGCCATGCCTGCCCATCTCCCGTGGGTGTGTGGACACAGACAGTTCAACACAGCGTACTTCCTGCCCGTTTCTTGTGGGAGAGTGGACACAGCCAATTCAACACTGCGCCCTGCCTGCAGGTCTCCAGTGTGTGTGTGGACACAGCCAGTTCAAGACAGCTCACTACTTGCCCATCTCCCATTGGTTTGTGGACATAGCCAGTTGAACACAGTGCACTTCCTGCCCGTTTCCCGTGGGGGAGTGGTCACACCCAGTTCCACACAGCCCCCTGCCGGCACGTCTCCCGTGGGTGAGTGGACACAGCCAGTTCCACACAGCGCCCAGCCTGCCTGTATTCTATATGTGAGTGGACACAACCAGTTTAACACATCGCCCTGCCTGCCCCTCTCCCGTGGGTGTGTGGACACAGCCAGTTCCACACAGCGCCCTGCCTTCCCGTCTCCCGTGGGTGTGTGGACACAGCCAGTTCTACACAGCGCCCTATCTGCCCGTCTCCCATCGGTGTGTGGACACGGCAAGTTCCACACTGCGCCCTGCCTGCCCATCTACCGTGGGTGTGAGGACACAGACAGTTCCACACAGCGTCGTGCTTGCCCGTCTCCCGTTGGTGAGTGGACACAGCCAGATCAACACAGCGCCCTGCTTGCTCATCACCCTTGGGTTAGTGGACACAGCCATTTCAATACAGCACCCTGCCTGCCCTTCTCCCGTGGATGAGTGCACACAGCCAGCTCCCCATAGCGCCCTGCCTGCCCGACTCCCGTGGGTGTGTGGACATAGCCCGTTAAACACTGCGCTCTGCCTGCCCGTCTCTGGTGGGTGTGTGGACACAGCCAGATCCACACAGCACCCAGCCTGCCTGTATTCTATATGTGAGTGGACACAACCAGTTTAACACATCGCCCTGCCTGCCCCTCTCCCGTGGGTGAGTGGACACAGCCAGTTCCACACAGCGCCCTGCCTGCCCCTCTCCCGTGGGTGAGTGGACACAGCCAGTTCCACACAGCGCCCTCCCTGCCCGTCTCCCATGGGTGTGTGGACACGGTCAGTTAAACACAGCACCCTGCCTGCCCGTCTACCGTGGGAGTAGACACAGCCAGTTCTACATAGCGCCCTTCTTACCCATCTCCCATGGGTGTGTGGACATAGCCAGTTCAACACAGCACCCTGCCTGCCTGACTCCAGTGGGTGTGTGGACACAGCCAGTTACACAGCGCCCTGATTGCCCGTCTCCCCTGGGTGAGTGGAAACAACCAGTTCCACACAGCAGCCTGCCTGCCCATCTCCTATGGGTGAGTGGAAACAGTCAATTACACACACCGCCATGCCTGCCCGTCTACCGTGGGTGAGTGGACACAGCCAGTTCCACACAGGGCCCTGTCTGCCCGTCTCCAGTGGGTAAGTGGACTCAGCCAGTTCAACACAGTGCACTGCCTGCCCATCTCCCCTGGTTGAGTGGACACAGCCAGTACCACACAGCGCCCTGCCAGCCAGTCTCTGGTGGGTGAGTGGACACAGCCAGTTCAACACAGCGCCCTGCCTACCTGTCTCCGTGTGTTAGTGGACACAACCAGGACCACACAGCACCCTGCCTGCCCGTCTCCCGTGGGTGAGTTGACACAGTCAGTTCCACACAGCGCCCTGCCTGCCCGTCTCCCTTGGGTGAGTTGACACAGCCAGTTCCACACAGCGCACTGCCTGCCCGTCTCCAATGGGTGTTTGGACACAGCCAGTTCCACACAGTGCCCTGCCTTCCCGTTTCCAGTGGGTGTGGTGACACAGCCAGTTCCACACAGCGCCCTGCCTGCCCGTCTCCCTTGGGTTTGTGGACATAGCCAGTTCCAAACAACGCCCTGCTGGCACCTCGCGCATGGGTGAGTGGACACAGCCAGTTCAACACAGCACCTAACCTTCCCATCTCCCTTGGGTGTGTGGACACCGCCAGATCCACACAGCACCCCACCTTCCCGTCTCCCATGGGTGAGTTGACACAGCCAGTTCCACACCACGCCATGCCTGCCCGTCTCCCCTGGGTGAGTGGAAACAGCCAGTTCCACACAGCGCCCTGCCTGCCCGTCTCCTCTTGGTTTGTTGACACATCCAGTTCAACACAGCACCCTACCTGCCCATGTCCTCTGTGTGAGTGGAAACAGCCAGTTCCACACAGCGCCCTGCCTGCTCGTCTCACGTGGGTGTGCAGACACAGCCAGTACAACACATCTCCCTGCTTGCCCATCTCCCGTGGGTGAGTGGACAGAGCCAGTTCAAAACAATGCCCTGCATGCTCATCTGCCGTGGGTGAGTGGACACAGCCAGATGCACAAAACACCCTGCCTGCCCGTCTCCCTTGGGTGTGTGGACACAGCAAGTTCCACACAGCGCCGTGCCTGCCCGTCTCTCGTGGGTTCTTGGAAACTGCCAGTTCCACACAGCGCCTTGCCTGCCAGTCTCCCGTTGGTGAGTGGACACAGCCAGTTCAACCCTTCGACCTGCCTGCCCATCTAGAGTGGGGGTGTTGACAAAGCCAGTTCAACACAGCACCCTACATGCCCGTGTCCGGTGGGTGAGTGGACACACCCAGTTCCACACAGCGTCCTGACTGCCCGTCTCCCGTGGGTGAGTGGACACAGTTAGTTCAACACAGCCTCTTCCTGCCCATCTCCGGTGCGTGAGTAGACACAGCCAGTTCCACACAGCGCCCTGCCTGCCCGTCTCCCTTGGGTGTGAGGACACGGCCAGTTGAACACAGTGCCATGCCTTCTTTTTCTCCCGTGTGTGAGTGGACAAAGCCAGTTGAACACATCGTCGTGACTGCCCTTCTCCCGTGGGTGAGTGGACACAGCCAGTTCCACACAGCGCCCTGCCTGCCCGTCTCCCATGGGTGAGTGGAAACAACCAGTTCCAAAGAGCGCCGTTCCTGCCCGTCTACTGTGGATGTGTGGAAACAACCAGTTCCACACAGCACCCTGCCTGCCCATCTCCCGTAGGTGAGTGGACACAGCCAGTTCCACACAGTGCCCTGCCTGCCCGTCTCTCATGAGTGAGTGGACACAGCCAGTTCCACATAGCGCCCTGACTGCCCGTCTCCAATGGGTGATTGGACACAGCCAGTTACACACAGCACTGTACCTGCCTGTCTCCCGTGGGTGAGTGGACACAGCTAGTTCCACACAGTGCCCTGTCTGTCCATCTCCAGAGAGTGAGTGGACACAGCCAGTTCCACACAGCGCACTGCCTGCCCATTTCCCGTGGGGGAGTGGACATAGACAGTTTAACACAGCACCCTGCCTGCCCGTCACCCGTGGGTGAGTGGACACAGACAGTTCCACACAGCACCCTGCCTGCCCATCTCCCATGGGTGAGTGGACACAGCTAGTTCCACACAGCGCCCTGCCTCCCGTTCTCCAGTGAGTGAGTGGACACAGCCAGTTCCACAAAGCGCCTTGCCTGCCCATCTCCTGTCGGTGAGTGGACACAACAGTTCCACACAGCACCCTGCCTGCCCATCTCCTGTGGATGTGAGGACATGTCCAGTTGAACACAGTGCCATGCCTGCCGTTCTCCCGTGGGTGTGTGGACACAGCCAGTTCAACACAGCGCCCTGCCTGTCCGTCTCCCATGGGTGTGTGTACACAGGCAGTTCCACACAGCGCCATGGCTGTCCCTCTTCCGTGGGTTAGTGGACACAGCCAGTTCCACACAGCGCCCTGCCTGTCCGTCTCCCGTGGGTGAGTGTACACAGCCAGTTCAACACAGCGCCCTGCCTGCCCGTCTCCCGTGGGTGAGTGTACACAGCCAGTTCAACACAGCGCCCTGCCTGCCCGTCTCCCGTGGGTGTGTGGACACAGCCAGTTCCACACAGCGCCCTGCCTGCCTGACTCCCGTGGGTGTGTGGATGAAGCCAGGTCTACACAACGCCCTGCCTGCCCGTCTCCCGTGGGTGTGATAACACGGCCAGTTCAACACAGCACCATGCGTGACCTTATCCTGTGGGTCAGTGGACACAGCCAGTTCAACACAGTGACCTGACTCCCCGTCTCCCGTGACACTGTGTACACAACCAGTTAAACACCCTGCCATGCCTGTCCATCTCCTGTGTGTGTGTGGACACAGCCAGGTCCACACCGCGCCCTACCTACCCGTCTCCCGTGGGTGTGTGGACACAGCCAGACCACACTGCACCCTGCCTCCCCGTCTCCCATGGGTGAGTGGAAACAACTAGTTCCACACAGCGCCGTGCCTGCCCGTCTGCCATGGGTGTGTGGAAACAACCAGTTCCACACAGCACCCTGCCTGCCCATCTCCCATCGGTTAGTGGGCACAGCCAGTTCCACACAGCGCCGTTCCTGCCCGTCTCCCCTGGAGGAGTGGACACAGCCAGTTCCACACTGCGCCCTGTCTGCCCGTCTCCCATTGATGTGTGGACATGGCGAGTTCAACACAACGCCCTGCCTGCCCGTCTCCTGTGGGTGACTGGACACAGACAATTCCACACAGCGCCCTGCCTGCACATCTCCCATGGGTGAGTGGACACAGAAAGTTCAACACAGCGCCCTGCCTGCCCGTCTTCCGTGGGTGAGTGTACACAGCCAGTTCCACACAGCGCCCTGTCTGCCCGTCTCCCATTGGTGTGTGGACACGGCGAATTCAACACAACACCCTGCCTGCACGTCTTCCGTGGGTGAATGGACACAGCCAGTTCCACACAGCGCCCTGTATGCTCGCCTCCCGTGGGTGTGTGGACACAGCCAGTTCAACAGGGAGGCCAGCCTTCCCGCCACCCGGGGGTGTGTGGACACAGCCAGTTCCACACAGCGCCCTGACTGCCCGTCTCCAGTGTGTGAGTGGACACGGCCAGTTCCACACAGCACTGTGCCTGCCCATGTCCCGTGGGATAGTGGACACAGCTAGTTCCACACAGTGCCCTGCCTGCCTGTCTCTAGTGAGTGAGTGGTCACAGCTAGTTCAACACAGCCCCTGCCTGCCCATCTCCCGTGGGTGAGGGGACACAGCCAGTTAAACACAGTGCCCTGCCTGCCCGTCTTCCGTGGGTGATTGGACACAGCCAGTTCCACACAGCGCCCTGCCTGCCTGTCTACCTTGGGTGAATGGACACAGCCAGTTCCACACAGCGCCCTGCCTGCCCGTCTACCTTGGGTGAATGGACACAGCCATTTCTACACAGCGCCCTGCCTGTCTGTCTCCCGTGGGTGAGTGGACACAGCCAGTTCAACCATGTGCCCTGCCTGCACGTGTAGAGTGGGGGTGTTGGCAAAGCCAGTTCAACACAGCACCCTACTTGCCCATCTCCCGTGGGTGAGTGGACACACCCAGTTCGACACAGCGCCGTGCCTGCCCATCTCCCGTGTGTGAGTGGAAACCACCAGTTCCACACAGCACCCTGCCTGCCCATCTCCCGTAGGTGAGTGGACACAGCCAGTTCCACAAAGCGCCGTGCCTGCTCGTTTCCCGTGGGGGAGTGGACACAGACAGTTCCACACAGCGCCCTGTCTGCCCGTCTCCCGTGGGTGTGTGGACACAGCCAGTTCAACACAGTGCCCTGCCTGCCCGTCTCCCGTGGGTGAGTGGACACACCCAGATCCACACAGTGCCATGATTGCCCGTCTCCGGTGGGTGAGTGGACACAGCCTGTTCCACTCAATGCCCTGTCTGCACGTCTCCCATCGGTGTGTGGACACAGCCGTTTCCAAACAACGCCCAGCCTGTCCATCTCCCGTGGGTCAGTGGACACAGCCAGTTCAACACTGCTCCGTATCTGCCCGTCTCCTGTGGGTGTGTGGACACAGCCAGTTCCACACAGCACCCAGGATCCCCGTCTCCTGTGGGTGTGTGGACACAGCCAGTTTAACACAGCGCCCTGCCTGTCCGTCTCCCGTGGTGAGTGGATACAGCCAGTTCCACACAGTGCCGTGCCTGCCCGTCTCCCAATGGTGTGTGGACACAGCCAGATACACACTGAGCCCTGCCTGCCCGTTTCCCGTGGGTGTGTGGACACAACCAGTTCCACAAGGGGCGTGCCTGCCCGTCTCCCGTGGGTGACTGGACAGTGCCAGTTCCACACAGCACCCTGCATGCCCGTCGCCCGTGTGTGTGTGAACACAGCCAGAACCACACAGCGACCTGCCTGCCCATTTTCCTTGGGTGAGTGGACACAGCCAGATTCACACAGCGCACTGCCTGACCATCTCCCTTGGGTGAGTGGTCACAGCCAGTTCCACACTGCGCCGTACCTGCCCGTTACCTGTGGGTGTGTTGACATTGCCAGTTCCACACAGCACGCTGCCTGCCCGTCTCCCGTGGGTGTGTGGACACAGCCAGTTCCACACAGCACCGTGCCTGCCTGTCTCCTGTGGGCGAGTGGACACAGCCAGATCCACACAGCGCCCTGTCTGCCTGTGTCCCATGGGTGAGTGGTCACAGCTAGTTCCACACTGCGCCATACCAGCCCGTTACCCGTGGGTGTGTTGACACAGCCAGTCCACACAACGCACTGCCTGCCCGTTTCCTGTGGGTGTGTGGACACAGCCAGTTCCACAGGGCGCCCTGCCTGCCCGTCTCCTGTGAGTGTGTGGACACAGCCAGTTCCACACACCACCGTGCCTGCCTGTCTCCTGTGGGTGACTGGACAGAGCCAGTTCCACACAGTGCCCTGATGCCCATCTCCCGTGGGTGACTGGACACTGCCAGTTCCACACAGCACCCAGCATGCCTGTCGCCCGTGGGTTTGTGGACACAGCCAGTTCCACACAGCGACCTGCCTGCCCGTCTTCCATGTGTGACTGGACACAGCCAGTCCAACACTGCGCCCTGCTTGCCCGTCTCCCGTGGGTGTGAAGACACGGCCAGTTCAACAATGCACCGTGCCATCCCATCTCCCGTGGGTGTGTGGACATAGCAAGTTCCACACAGCGCCCTGCCTGCCCATCTCCTGTGGGTGAGTGAACACAGTCAGTTCCACACAGAGCCTTTCCTTCCCGTCTCCCATGGGAGAGTGGACACAGCCAGTTCTACATAGCGACCTGTCTGCCTTCTCCCATGGGTGTGTGGACACAGCAAGTTCCACACAATGCCCAGCCTTCCCGTCTCCCGTGGGTGAGTGGACACAGCCAGTTCCACACAGCGCCCTACCTGCCCATCTCCCGTTGGTGTGTGGACACAGCCAGTTCCACACAGCGCCCTGCCTGCCCGTCACCTGTGGGTGTGTGGACACAGCCAGTTCAACACAGCGCCCTGCATGCCCGTCTGCCGTGGGTGAATGGACCATGCCAGTTCAACCCAGCGCCCTGCCTCCCCGTCTCCCATGAGTGTGTGGACACAGCCAGTTCAACACAGCGCCCTGCCTGCTCGTCTTCCATGAGTGAGTGCACACACCAAGTTCCACACAGCGCCCTGCCTGTCCATCTCCTGTGGGTGTGTGGACACAGCGAGTTTCACACAGCACCCTGCATGCCCGTCTCCCATGGGTGAGTAGACACAGCCAGTTCCACACAGCGTCCTGTCTGCACGTCTCCCATGGGTGTGTGGACACGGCCAGTTCCACACAGCGTCACACAGGTCCGACTCACGTGGGTGCGTGGACACAACCAGTTCCACACAGGGCCGTGCCTGCCCATCTCCCGTGGGTGAGTGGACACAGCCGTTCAACACAGCGACCTGCCTGCTCGTCTCCGGTGGGTTAGTGGACACAACCAGTTCAACACAGTGCCCTGCCGGCCCGTCTCCCTTGTGTGACTGGATACAGCCAGTTCCACACATCACCCAGCATGCCCGTCGCCCGTGGGTGTGTGGACACAGCCAGTTCCACACAGTGCCCTGACTGCCCTTCTCCCGTGGGTTAGTGGACACAGCCAGTCCAACACCGCGCCCTGCCTGCCAATCTCCCGTGGGTGTGAGGACATGGCCAGTTCAACAATGCGACGTGCCAGCCCGTCTCCTGTAGTTGTGTGGACACAGCCAGTTCCACACAGCGCCCTGCCTGCCCTTCTCCCGTGGGTGTGTGGACACAGCCAGTTCTACACAGCGCCGTGCCTGACCGTCTTCCGTGGTTGTGTGGCACAGCCAGTTCCACACAGCGCCCTGCCTGCCCGTCTCCCTTGGGTGAGTGGACACAGCCAGTTCAATACAGCAGCCTACATTCCCGTCTCCCGTGGGTGAGTGGACACTGCCAATTACACACAGCGCTGTGCGGCCCAATTACCGTGGGTGAGTGAACACAGCCAGTTCCACACAGAGCCCTGTATGCCCATCTCCAGCGGGTGAGTGGACTCAGCGAGTTCAACACAGCGCACTGCCAGCCCTTCTCCCGTGGGTGAGTCACACTGCCAGTTCCACACAGCTTCATGCCTGCCCGTCTTCCATGGGTGTGTGGCATAGCCATTTCCACAGTATGCCCTGCCTGCCCATCTCCCGTGGATGAGTGGACACAGCCAGTTCCACACAGCGCCCTGCCTGCCCCTCTCCCATGGGTATTTGGACATGGTCAGTAAACACAGCGCCTTGCCTGTTCATCTCCCGTGGGTAGTGTACACAGCCAGTTCCACACAACTCCCTTTTTACCCGTCTCCCATGGGTGTGTGGACATAGCCAGTTCACACAGCACCCTGCCTGCTCGTCTCCGGTGGGTTAGTGGACACAGCCAGTAACACAGAGCCCTGCCTGCCCGTCTCCCTTGGATGAGTGGAAACAACCAGTTCCACACAGCAGCCTGCCTGCCCATCTCCCGTGGGTGAGTGGACACAGCCAATTACACACAGCACTGTGCGGCCCGTCTACCATGCGTGAGTGGACACAGCCAGATCCACACAGAGCCCTGTCTGCCCATCTCAAGTGGATGAGTGGACTCCACAATTTCAACACAGCGCACTGCCTGCCTGTCTCCCGTGTGTTAGTGGACACAGCCTGGACCACACAGCGCCCTGCCTGCCCGTCTCCCATGGGTGAGGGGACACAGCCAGTTCCACCCAATGCCCTGCCTTCCCATGTCCCTTGGGTGTGTGGACATAGCCAGTGAAACACAGCGCCCTCCTGCCCATCTCCCGTGGGTGTGTGGACACAGCCAGTTCCATACAGTGCCCTACCTGCCTGTCTCCATTGTGTGACTGGACACAGCTAGTTCCACACAGCACCTAGCATGCCCGTCACCCGTGGGTGTGTGGACACAACCAGTTCCACACCGCGTCCTATCTGCTGGTCTCCAGTGGGTGTTTGGACAATGCCAGTTCCACACAGCACCGTGCCTGCCCGTCTTCCGTGGGTGTGTGTCACAGCCAGTTCCACAATGCACCCTGCCTGCCCATGTCCCGTGGGTGTGTGGACACAGCCAGTTAAACACAGCGCCCTTCTTTCCCGTCTCCTGTGGTGTGTGGACATAGCCAGTTCAACACAGCACCCTGCGTGCCCGTCTCCAGTGGGTGTGTGGACACAGCCGGTAACACAGCGCCCTGACTGCCAGTCTCCCGTGGGTGAGTGGACACACCCAGATCCACACAGTGCCGTGATTGCCCGTCTCCAGTGGGTGAGTGGACACAGCCTGTTCCACTCAACGCCCTGTCTGCACGTCTCCCATGGGTGTGTGGGCACAGCCGTTTCCAAACAACGCCCAGCCTGTCAATCTCCCGTGGGTCAGTGGACACAGCCAGTTCCACTCGGCTCCCTGCCTGCCCGTCCCCCGTGGGTGTGTGGACACAGCCAGTTCCACACACCACCGTGCCTGACTGTCTCCCATGGGTGACTGGACAGAGCCAGTTCCACACAGTGCCCTGATGCCCGTCTCCCGTGGGTGACTGGACACAGCCAGTTCCACACAGCGCCCTGCCTGCCCATCTCCTGTTGGTGATTGGACACAGCCAATTCCACAACGAACCCTGCGTGCCCGTCTCCCGTGAGTGAGTGGACACAGACAGTTCCACACAGCGCCCTGCCTGCCTGCTCCCATGTGTGTTTGAACACAGCCAGATCCAAACCGCGCCATGCCTGCCCGTCTCCCGTGGGTTAGTGGAAACAGCTAGCTCCACATAGTGCCGTGCCTGCCCGTCTCCAGTGGGTGTGTGAAAACAATCACTTTTACACAGCACCCTGCCTGACCATCTCCCATGGGTGAGTGGACACAGCCAATTACACACAGTGCGGTACCTGCCCGTCTACTGTGGGTGAGTGGACACAGCCAGTTCCACACAGCGCCCTGCCTGCCCGTCTCTCATGGCTGTGTGTACACGGCCAGTGAAACACAGCGCTCGACTTGTCTGTCTCCTGTGGGTGAGTGGACACAGCCAGTTCAACACAGTGCACTTCCTGTCCGTCTCCCGTGGGTGTGTGGACACAGCCAGTTCCACACAGCGCCCAACCTGCCTGTCTCCCATGTGTGACTGGACACAGCTGGTTCCACACAGCGCCCTGCCTGCCCGTCCCCTGTGGGTGAGTGGACAAATCAAGTTCCACACAGCGCCCACCTGCCCCTCTCCCGTGGGTGAGTGGTCACAGCCAGTTCCACACTGAGCCCTGCCTGCCCATTTCCGTGGGTGTGTGGACACCGCCAGTTCCACACGGTGCTCTGCCTGCCCATCTTTTGTGGGTGAGTGGTCACAGTAAGATCCACACAGCGCCATGACTTCCCGTCTCCCGTGGGTGAGTGGACACAGCCAGTTCCACACAGCACCCTGCCTGCCCGTCTCCCGTCAGTGAGTGGACACAGCCAGTTTCACACAGTACCCTGCCTGCCCGTTTCCCGTGGGTGAGTGGACACAGCCATTAAACACAGCACCCTACCTGCCCGTTTTCCGTGTGCGTGAAAACTTGCCCAGTTCACCACAGCGCCGTGCATGACCATCTCCCGTGGGTGTTTGGACACAGCCAGTTCCACAGAGCGCCCTTACTGCCCGTCTCCCGTGTGTGAGTGGGCAGAGCCAGTTCCACACAGTGCCCTGCCTGCCTGTCTCCCATGGGTGAGTGGACACAGCCAGTTCCACCCAGCGCCCTGCCTACCCATTTCCCGTGGGTGTGTGTACATAGCAGTTTAAACACAGTGTCCTGCCTGCCCGTCTCCCATGGGTGTATGGACACAGCCAGTTCCACAGAGCACTCTACCTGCCCATCTACCATGTGTGACTGGACACAGCCAGTTCCACACATCACCCAGCATGGCCGTCGCCCATGGGTGTGTGGACACAGACAGTTCCAAACAGCTCCCTGCCTGCCCGTCTCCCGTGGGTGTGAGGACATGGCCAGTTCAACAATGCGCTGTGCCAGCCCGTCCCCCATGGGAGTGTGGACACAGCCAGTTCCACACAGCGCACTGCCTGCCCGTCTCATATGGGTGAGTGGTCACAGGCAGTTCCACACAGCGCCGTATCTGCCCATCACCCGTGGGTTTGTGGACACAGCCAGGTCCACACAGCGCCCTGACAGCTCATATCCCGTGGGTGTGAGGACATGGCCAGTTCAACAATGCGCCATGCCAGCCCGTCTCCTGTGGGTGTGTGGACATAGCCAGTTCCACACAGTGCCCTGCCTGCCCGTCTCCCGTGGGTGTGTGGACACAGCGAGTTCCACAGGGAACCCTAACTGCCCATCTCCCATGTGTGACTGGACATAGCCAGTTACACACATCACCCAGCATAGCCGTATCCCTTGGGTTTGTGGACACAGCCAGTTCCACACAGCGCCCTGCCTGCCCGTCTCCCGTGGGTGAGTGGACACAGCCAGTTCCACAAAGTGCCCACCTGGCCGTCTACCGTGGGTCAGTGGTCACACCCAGTTCCACCCAGCACCCTGTCTGCATGTCTCCCGTAGGTGTGTGGACACCGCCAGTTCCACACAGTGCCCTGCCTGCCCATCTCCCATGGGTGAGTGGACACAGCCAGTCACAAACAGCGCCCTGCCTGCCCGTCTCTCATGAGTGAGTGGACACAGCCTGTTCCACATAGCACCCTGACTGCCAGTCTCCAATTGGTGAGTGGACACAGCCAGTTACAAAAAGGAGTGTGCCTGCCTGTCTCTCGTGGGTGAGAGGACACAGCTAGATCCACACAGCACCCTGCCTATCCATCTCCAGAGAGTGAGTGGACACAGCCGTAACCCTAACTCCCCTAACCCTAACCTTAACACTAACCCTTAACCCTAACCCTAACCATAACCCGGACCCTGACATTGACCGTAACCATGACCCTGACCCTGACCTTGATGCTGACCATGAAATTGACCCTGACCTTAACCCTAACCCTAACTATAACACTAACCGTAACTCTTCATTTAACCCTTAACCTAACCTAAACCATAACCTTAACCGGAACCCTAACCTAACTCTAACATTTCTCTTACCCAAACACTGACACTGACCCTGGCTTTGACCTTGGCCCTCACCCTGTCTCTAACGGTAATCATGACCCTGGCCCTGACCTTGATCGAAACCATGACCCTGACCCTGACCTTGACGATAACCCTGACCTTGACCCAGACCATAACCCTAACCCTAAGTCTAACCCTAACCCTAGCTCTGCATTTAACCCATACCATAATCTTAACCATAACCCTAACAGTAACCCTACACTAACTTTAACCCTAACCCTAACCCTAACCCTAACCCTACCCAACCCTAACTGAAAACGTACCCTAACCCTAACTCTAACCTTACTCTAACCCGAACACTGACCCTGACACTGGCTTTGACCTTCAAGCTGACATGACCCTATCACTAACCATGACCCTGATCCTGATGTTGACCGTAATCATGACCCTGACCATGACCATGACACTGACCCTAACCCTAACCCAAACTCTAACCCTAACCCTAGCTCTGCATTTAACCCTTAACATAACCTAAACCATAACCCTAACCGTAACCTTACCTTAAGTCTAACATTACTCTAACCCGAACACTGACTCTGACCCTGACTTAGATCTTGACCCTGACCCTGACACTAACGGTATTCATGACCCTGACCCTGACCTTGACCATAACCATGACCCTGACCTTGAACATGACGCTGACGCTGACCTTGACCCTGATGATAACCCTAACTCTAACCCTAGCTCTGCATTTAACCCTTACCCTAACCGTAATCATAACCCTAACAGTAACCCTACCCTAACCCTAACCCTAACCCTAACCTTACTCTAACTGAACACTGACCCTGACCCTGGATTTGACCTTGACTTTGACCCAGATCCTAATGCTAACTTTGACCCTGTTCATGACCTTGAACGTAACCATGACCCTGACATTGACCTTGACGCTGACCCTGACCTTGACTCTGACCCTAAACCTAACCCTAACCCTAACTGTAACCCTAACCCTAGCTCTGCATTCAACCCTTACCCTAACCTTACCCATAAGCCTAACCGTAACCCTACCCGAACCCTAACCCTAACCCTAACTCTAACCTTACTCTAACCCGAACACTGACTCTGACCCTGTCTTTGACCTTGACCATGACCTTCACCCTAACTCTAACCATGAACCTGACCCAGACCTTGACCATAACCATAACCCTGACCCAGATAGTGACGCTGACCCTGACCTTGACCCTGACCCTAAACCTAATCCTAACTCTAACCCTAGCTCTGCATTTAACCCTTACCCTAACCTTAATCATAACCCTAACCGTAACCCTACCCAAAACCTAACCTTACTCTAACCCGAGCACTGACCCTGACCCTGGCTTTGACCTTGAATCTTACCCAGACCCTAACGGTAACCATGACCCTGAACCTGACCTTGAATGTAACCATGACCCTTACCCTGACATTGAAGCTGACATTGACCTTGACCCTGACCCTAAACCTAACACTAACACTATCTCTAAACCTAACCCTAGCTCTGCATTTAACCCTTACCCTAAACTTAACCATAACCCTAACCGTAACCCTACCCAAACCCTAACTCTAACCTTACTCTAACCCGAACACTGACCCAGACCCTGGCTTTGACCTTGAACCTTACCCTGACCCTAATGCTAAGCATGACCCTGATCCTGACCTTGACCGTAACCATGACCCTGACCCTGACCTTGACCCTTTCCCTGACCCTAACCCTAACCCAAACTCTAACCCTAACCCTAGCTCTGTATTTAACCCTTACCATAACCTTAACCATAACCCTAACCATAACCTTACCCTAACTCTAACATTACTCTAACCCGAACACTGACTCTGACCCTGACTTAGATCTTGACCCTGACCCTGACACTAACGGTAATCATGACCCTGACCCTGACATTGACTGTAACCATGACCCTGACCTTGACCGTGATGCTGATGCTGACCTTGACCCTGACAATAACCCTAACTCTAACCCTAACCCTAGCTCTGCATTTAACCCTTACCCTAACCTTAACCATAACCCTAAGAGTAACCCTACCCTAACCCTAAATCTAACCTTACTCTAACCCAAACACTGACCCTGACCCCGGCTTTGACCTTGACCCTGACCCTGACCCTAACGCTAAGCATGACCCTGATCCCGACATTGACCATAACCATGACCCTGACCCTGAACTTGAAGCTGACCAAGACATTGACCCTGACCATAACCCTAACCCTAACTCTAACCCTAACCCTAGCTCTGCATTTAACCCTTACCATACCTTAACCATAACCCTAACAGTAACCCTACCCTAACTCTATCGCTAACCTTACTCTAACCCGAACACTAACCCTAAACGTGACCCTAACCCTAACCCTGACCCTGTCTATGACCTTGACCCTGACTCAGACCCTAAAGCTAAACATGACCCTGACCCTGACCCAGACCGTAACCATTACCCTGACCCTGACCTTGACCCTTTCCCTGACCCTAACCCTAACCCTAACCAATCCCTTAAAGCTAACCCTAATACTAACCCTAGCCCAGCCCTTAACTCCAACCCTTACCGTAGCTGAAAACCCTAAACCTCTCCCTATTTCTGCCCTTCACCCCAACCCTAAGCTTAACATTAGCCCAGCCCTTACTAACCCTAAACCTAGCTCAAAATTCTACCCCTTTCTATCTCTGACCTTCACCCCAAACCTAAACCGAACACTAAATCCTAAGTCTAACCCTAACCCTAGTGTGAAACCCAAACCCTAACGCTAAAACTATTATAGAAGTGCATTGAATATACGCTTGCTTCCTCTGAAAGATAAGTTTCTAGTTTCCTGTGAATCCAACAGAAATAACAGTCTATAACTTCATAAAGAAGTCGCAAAAGCCAAATATTAAAGTGACTTACACAAAGAAATGAGAAATTGCATTGATAATGCAGTTGCTTTTCTCTGAGGAATGAAGCATTTTGTAGAGTTTCGTAGAAAACACACCTAAGGTACAGTAAGTTATTACACAAATAACGTCCCAAGGAAAATATTTACATCGACTTACACAAAGATGCCACAATGTGCATTCCTTACACACTTGCAGTTTCTGAGAACTGAGGCAGTGTGTACAGTTCTTAGCAAACAACGCTACATTTCAATGTGTTATATCATACAGATATTATAAAGACACATATTTACAGTTACACAAAGAAGTCACAATGTGCATTGATTATAAACTTGTGTCTCCAGGACAACTGAACAAGTGTTTACAGTTTGCCTTCACATTCGTAAAACAACCATACGGTTCTTTCTAAAGATATCCACATAAAACCTTATGCGAAACCATGGCTCAAAACAATAACCCTAATCTTAACCTTGCCCTTAACCCTTACCCGAACCCGAAACCTAACCCTAACTCTAACCTTTCCCCTGGCACTACCAGGAAACACTAATTTTAACCATAACCCTAGTGTCAAACCCAAACTCTAAAGCTGACACTATCCTAGCAGTATATTGAATACATGTTTGCTTCCTCTGAATGATGTGTTTGTACTTGCCTGTGAATCGAACAGAGTAACAGCATATACTTTCATAAAGAATTTCCAAATGCAATAATTTAGAGTGAGTTCACAATGAAGAAAGAAATTGCATTGAGTAGTGAAGCTGTGCGTAGAGTTTCATAGAAAAACACGAATAAAGTACAATGAGAAATGACATACATAACTTCCAAAAGTAAATATTTACAGTGACTTACAAAAGAAGCCTCAATGTACATTACTTACACACTTGCTTTTCTTGAAACACGGAGTCAGTGCGTAGAGTTCTTGGGAAACAACCGTAAGATTCAATGAGTTACATCATAAAGATATTCAAAAGATACGTCTTTAAGGTTACATATAGAGTGACAGTGTGTATTGATAAGAAACTTGTGTTTCCCTCACTACTGAACCAGTGTTTGTAGTTTCTGGTCATATTCATACATCAAACATACTGTTCCTTCCAATGATATCGATAGAGGACCCTAACCCTGACGCTAGCTCAAAACTCTAACCGTAACCCTACCTCTGCATTTACCCTTACCCTAACCTTAACCATAACCCAAACCGTAACCATACCCTAACCCTAACCCTGAAACTAACCCTAACTCGAACCTTTCTCTAACCCGAACACTGACCTTGACCCTGGCTTTGATCTTGACTCTTACCTGACCCTAACGCTAACCATGACCCTGTACCTGATGTAGACCGTAACCATGACCCTGACCCTGACCTTGATGCTGACACTGACTTTGACCCTGACCCTAACGCTAATCCTAACTCTAACCCTAACCCAAGCTATGCATTTAACCCTTACCCTAACTTTAACCATAACCCTAACTGTAACCCTACTCTAACCCTAACATTACTTAAACCCGAACACAGACCCTGACCCTGGCTCTGACCTTGAGTCTTACCCAGACCCTAAAGGTAACCATGACCCTAAACCTGACCTTGAATGTAACCATGACCCTTACCCTGACATTGAAGTTGACCCTGACCTTGACCGTGACCCTAAACCTAACCCTAACACTAACTCTAACCCTAACCATAGCTCGGCATTTAACCCTTACCCTAACCTTAACCATAACCCTAACCATAACCCTACCCTAACCCTAACTCTAACATTACTCTAACCCGAACACTGACCCAGACCCTGGCTTTGACCTTGATCCTAACCCTAACACTAACCATGACCCTGATCCTGACCTTGACCGTAACCAGGACCCTGACCCTGACCTTGACGCTGACCCAGACCATGACCCTGACCCTAACCCTAACCGTAATGTTAACCCTAACCCTAGCTCTGCATTTAACCCTTACCCTACTTTAACCATAACCCTATCCATAACCCTACCCTAACTCTATCCCTAACCCTAACCTTACTCTAACTCCAACACTGACCCTGACTCTGGATTTGACCTTGACTCTGACCAAGACCCTAACGCTAACCATGACCCTGACCATGACCTTGAATGTAACCATGACCCTGAACCTGACCTTGACATTGACCCTGACCTTGACCCTGACCCTAAACCTAACCCTAACTCTAACTGTAACCCTAACCCTAGCTCTGCATTTAGCCCTTACCCTAACCTTACCCATAACCCTAACCGTAACCCTACCCTAACCCTAACCCAAACCCTAACTCTAATCGTATTCTAACCCGAACACTGACCCTAACCGTGACCCTTACCCTGACCCTGGCTTTGACCTTGACCATGACCCAGACCCTAACGCTAAACATGACCCTGACTGACCCATGACCCTGACCCTGACTGTAACCATGACCCTGACCCTGACCCTCACCTTGACCCTGACCCTAACTCTAATCCTAATCCTAACGCCTAACCCTAACTCTAACCTTAACACCTAACCCTAACCCTAACCCTAACCCATCCCTTAAAGCGAACCCTAGTACCAACTCTAGCCCAGCCCTTAACCTTAACCCTTACCGTAGCTGAAAACCCTAAACCTCTCCCTATTTCTGCCCTTCACGCTAACCCTAAGCTTAACATTAGCCCAGCCCTTCCTAACCCTAACCCTAAACCTAGCTCAAAATTCTACCCCTCTTTCTATCTCTGACCTTCACCCCAACCCTAAATCGAACACTAAATCCTGAGTCTAACCCTAACCCTAGTGTGAAACCCAAACCCTCACCCTAAAACTATCGTAGAAGTGCATTGAATATACGCTTGCTTCCTCTGAAAGATAAGTTTCTAGTTTCCTGTGAATCCAACAGAAATAACAGTCTATAACTTCATAAAGAAGTCGCAAAAGCCAAATATAAAAGTGACTTACACAAAGAAATGAGAAATTGCATTGATAATGCAGTTGCTTTTCTCTGAGGAATGAAGCATTTTGTAGAGTTTCATAGAAAACACACCTAAGGTACAATAAGTTATTAGACAAATAACGTCCCAAGGAAAATATTCACATCGACTTACACAAAGATGCCACAATGTGCATTCCTTACACACTTGCAGTTTCTGAGGATGGAAGCAGTGTGTACAGTTCTTAGAAAACAACGCTAAGTTTCAATGAGTTATATCATACAGATATTATAAAGACACATATTTACAGTTACACAAAGAAGTCACAATGTGCATTGATTATAAACTTGTGTCTCCCAGACAACTGAACAAGTGTTTACAGTTTGCCTTCACATTCGTAAAACAACCATAAGGTTCTTTCTAAGGATCTCCTATGCGTAACCATGGCTCAAAACCCTAACCCTAACCCACACAGCGCTGTGCCTGCCCGTCTCCCACGGGTGTGTGGACACAGCCAGTTCCACGCAGCGCCCTGCCTGCCGGTCTCCCGTGGGTGAGAGGGCACAGCCAGTTCCACACAGCGCCATGCCTGCCCATCTCACGAGGGTTTGTGGACACAACCAGTTTTACACAGCACCCTGACTGCCGGTCTCCCGTGAGTGGGTAGACAGATCCAGTTCAACACAGCGCCATGCCTGCCCGTCTCCCATGGGTGAGTGGACAAAGCCAGTTCCACACTGCGCCCTGCCTGCCAGTCTCCCGTGGGTGTGTGGACACAGCCAGTTCCACAAAGCGCCCTGCCTGCCCGTCTCCCGTGGGTGTGTGGACACAACCAGATCGACACAGCGCCCTGCGTGCCCGACTCCGGTGGGTGTGTGGACACAGCCAGTTCCATACAGCACCGTGCCCGCCCATCTCCCGTGGGTGAGTGGACACAACCAGTTCAACACTTTGCCCTGCCTGCCCGTCTCAAGTGGGTGAGTGGACACAGCCAGTTACACACAGCACTGTGGCTCCCCGTCTCCCATGTGTGAGTGTACACAGCCAATTCCACACGGCACCCTGCCTGGCCGTCTCCCGTGGGTGTGTGGACACAGCCAGTTCAACACAGCAACCAGCCTGCCCGTCTCCCATGGGTGTGTGACACACCCATATCCTCACAGCACCCTACCTGACCATCTCCAGTGGGTGAGTGGACACAGCCAGTTCCACACAGCACCCTGACTGCCCGTCTCCATTGGGTGAGTGGACACAGCCAGTTCCACACGGCGCCCTGCCTGCCCGTCTCACGTGGGTGGGTGGACACAGCCAGTTCCACACAGGGCCTGCCTGCCCTTGTCCTCTCGGAGAGTGGACACAGACAGTTCCACAGAAAGCCGTGCCTGCCCGTCTCTTGTGGGTGTGAGTACACGCTCAGTTCAACACAGCACTGTGACTGCCCATCTCCCATGGGTATGTGGACACTGCCAGTTCAACACAGCGTCCTGCCTGCCCTTCTCTCATGGGTGTGTGGCCACAGCCAGATCCACACAGCACCCAGAGTGCTCGTCTCCCGTGGGTGAGTGGACACAGCCAGTTCAACACAGCACCCAGGCTGCTAGTCTCCCATGGGTGTGTGGACACAGCCAATTCAACACAGTACCCTGCCTGCCCGTCTCCCGTGGGTGAGTAGACACAGTCAGTTCCACACAGTGCCCTACCTCTCCATCCCCATGGGTGAGTGGACAAAGCCAGTTCAACACAGCACCTGGCCTGCCCTTCCCCCTTGGGTGAATGGACACAGCCTGTTCCACACCCGGCCCTGCCTGAGCGTCTCCCGTGGGTGGGTGGACACAGCCAGATCGATACAGCGCACTCTCTGCCAGTCTTCCATGGGTGTGTGGACACAGCCAGTTCAACACAGCACCCAGCCTGCCCGTCTCCCGTGTGTGTGGACACAGTCAGATCCACACAGCATCCTACCTGCCCATCTCCTGTGAGTGTGTGGAAACAGCCAGTTCAACACAGTGCCCTGCCTGCCCGTCTCCCATGGGTGAGAGGACACAGCCATTTCCACACATAACCCTGCCTGCCCGTCTCCCGTGGGTTAGTGGACACAGCCAGTTGCACACAGCAACTTGCCTGCCGTTCTTCCATGGGTGAGTGGACACAGCCAGTTACACACACCGCCCTGCCTGCCCGTCTCCCATGGGTGTGTGGACACAGTCAGATCCACACAGCATCCTACCTTCCCGTCTCCCGTGGGTGTGTGGAAACAGCCAGTTCAACACAGTGCCCTGCCTGCCCATCTCCCATGGGTGTGTGGACACGACCCGTTCCGCACAGCGGCTTGCCTGCCCATCTCCCGTGGGTGTTTGGACACAGCCAGTTCAACACAGCACCCTGCCTGACCGTCCCCAGTAGGTGAGTGGACACAGCCTATTCCACACCTCGCCCTGCCTGCCCGTCTCCCGTGGGTGAGTGGACACAGCCAGTTCCACACAGCGCCCTGCCTGCCCGTCTCCCATGGGTGAGTGGACACAGCCAGTTCCACACAGCACCCTGCCAGCCCGTGTCCCCTGGGTGAGTGGACACAGCCAGTTACACACAACGCCCTGCCTGCCCGGCTCCCGTGGGTGTGTTGACACAGCCAGTTAATCACAGCGCCATGCCAGCCCGTCTCCCATGGTTGTGTGGACACAGACACATACAGAGCACCCTACCTGCCCGTCTCCCGTGGGTTAGTGGACACAGCCAGTTCCACACAGCACCCTGCCAGCCCGTGTCCCCTGGGTGAGTGGACACAGCCAGTTACACACAACGCCCTGCCTGCCCGGCTCCCGTGGGTGTGTTGACACAGCCAGTTAATCACAGCGCCATGCCAGCCCGTCTCCCATGGTTGTGTGGACACAGACACATACAGAGCACCCTACCTGCCCGTCTCCCGTGGGTTAGTGGACACAGCCAGTTCAACACAGCATCCTGCCTTCCCGTCTCCCGCGGGTGTGGGGACACAGCCAGTTCAACACCACACCCTGCCTGCCCCTTTCCCGTGGGTGAGTGGACACAACCAGATCCACAGATTTCCGTGCCTGCCTGTCTCTCGTGGGTGAGTGCACACAGCCAGATCCACACAACCCCCTGCCTGCCCGTCTCCTGTGGGTGTGTGGACAAGCCAGTTCCACACAGCGTCGTGACTGCCCGTCTCTTGTGGGTGAGTGGACACAGCCAGTTCCACACAGCACCCTGCCTGCAAGTCTCCCGTGGTTGAGTGGACACAGCCAGTTCAACCCTGCACCCTACATGCCTATCTCCCGTGAATGAGTGGACACAGCCAGTTCCACACAGCGCCCTGCCTGCCCGTCTCCCGTGGCTGAGTGGACACAGCCGGTTCAACACAGGGCCCAGCCTGCCGGTCTCCCATGGGTGTGTGGAGACAGCCAGATATACAGAGCACGCTGCCTGCCCGTCTCCCGTGGGTGAGTGGACACCACCAGTTCCACA
This sequence comes from Microcebus murinus, assembly GCF_040939455.1. Lineage (NCBI taxonomy): Eukaryota > Metazoa > Chordata > Mammalia > Primates > Cheirogaleidae > Microcebus > Microcebus murinus. Next base: position 446,032 of record NC_134111.1, read on the forward strand.
CAGCCCCCTGCCTGCCTGTCCTTCGTGGTTTCGTGGTCACAGCCAGTTCAACATGGCGCCCTACCTGCCCATCTCCCGTGGTTGAGTGGATCAGCCAGTTCCACACAGCGCCCTGCCAGCCCGTCTCCAATGACTGAGTGGACACAGCTACTTGAACTCAGCCCCTGCCTGCCCGTCTCCCGTGGGTGAGTGGACACAGCCAGATCCACACAGCGCCCTGCCTGACCGTCCTTCGAGCTCTCGTGGTCACAGCCAGTTCAACACGGCGCCCTACCTGCACGTTTCCCATGGGGGGGGGAACACAGCCAGTTCCACACAGCGCCCTGCCTGCCCGTCTCCTATGGGTGAGGGGACACAGCCAGTTCCACACAGCGCCCTGCCTGCCCGTGTCCAGTGGGTGAGTGGACACAGCCAGTTCAACACAGTGCCTTGCCTGCCCGTCTCCCATGAGTGTCTGGACACAGCCAGTTCCACACAGCGCCCTGCCTGCCACTGTCCCTTGAGTGTTTGGACACAGCCAGTTCCCCAATCACCCTGCCTGCCCGTGTCCAGTGGGTGAGTGGACACAGTCAGTTCCACACAGCACCCTGTCTGCCCATCTCCTATGGGTGAGGGAACACAGCCAGTTAAACACAGCGCCCTCGTTCCTGTCTCCCAAGGGTGTATGGACACAGCCATTTCAACACAGCACCCTACATGCCCGTCTTCCGTGGGTGAATGGACACAGCCAGTACCACACAGCCCCATGCCTGCCCGACTACTGTGGGTGAGTGGATACAGCCAGTTCCAAACAGCACCCTACCTGCCCATCTCCCATGGGTGATTGGACACAGCCATTTCCACACAGCACCCAGCATGGCAGTATTCCATGGGTGTGTGGACACATCCAGTTCAACACAGCGCCCTGCTTGGCCATCTCCCATGGATGAGTGGATACAGCCAGTCCAACACCGTGCCCTGCCTGCCCGTCTCCCATGGGTGAGTGGACACAGCCAGTTCCACACCGTGCCTTGCCTGCCCATCTCCTGTGGGTGTGTGGACACAGCCAGATCCACACAAAGCCCTGCCTGCCCGTCTCCCATGGGTGAGTGGACACAGCCAGTTAAACACTGCATCCAGCCTTACGGTCTCCCATGGGTGTGTGGACACAGCCAGATCCACACAGGGCCCTGCCTCCCTGTCTCCCGTGGGTGAGTGGACACAGCCTTGTCCACACAGCACCCTGCATGCCCGTCTCACGTGGGTGTGTGGACACAGCCAGTTCCACACAGCGCGTTGTCTGCCCGTCTCCCGTGGGTTAGTGGACACAGGCAGTTACCCACAGCGCCCTGCCTGCCCATCTCCCGTAGGTGAGTAGACACAGCCAGTTCAACAGAGCGCCCTGCCTGCCCGTCTCTCATGGGTGAGGGGACACAGCCAGTTCCACGGAGCGCGCTGCCTGCCCGTCTCCCGTGGGTGAGTGGACACAGCCAGATCCACACAGCGCCCTGCCTGCCAATATCCCGTGAGTGTTCGGACATGGCCAGTTCCATACATCGCACTGCCTGCCCGTCTTTCGTGGTTTTGTGGTCACAGCCAGTTCAACACGGCACCCTACCTGCCCGTCTCCCGTGGGTTAGTGGACACAGCCAGTTCCACACAGCGACTTGCCTGCCGTTCTCCCATGGGTGAGGGGACACAGCCAGTTCCACACAGCGCCCTGCCTGTCCGTGTCCAGTGGGTGAGTGGACACACCCAGTTCCACACAGCGCCCTGTCTGCCAGTCTCCCGTGGGTATGTGGACACAGCCAGATCCACACAGCGCCCTGCCTGCCCGTCTTCCGTCTGTGAGTGGACACAGCAAGTTCTACACAGCGCCCTGCCTGCCCGTCTCCCCTGGGTGTGTGGAAACAGCCAGATCCACACAGCACCCTACCTGCCCATCTCCTGTGGGTGAGTGGACACAGTCAGTTACACACAGCACCCTGCTTGCCCGTCTCCCGTGTGTGAGTGGACACAGCCAGATCCACACAGGGCCATGCCTGCCCTTTTCCCGTCAGTGAGTAGACACAGGCAGTTCCACACAGCGCCCTGCCTGCCCGTCTCTTGTGGGTGAGTGGACACAGCCAGTTCCACACAGCGCCCTGCCTGCCCGTCTCCCATGGGTTGTGGATACAGCCAGACCCACACAGCACCCTACCTGCCCATCTTCCTTGGGTGAGTGGACACAGCCAGTTCCACACCGCACCCTGCATGCCCGTCTCCCGTTTGTGAGTGGACACAGCTTGTTCAACACAGTGCCCAGGCTGCTGGTCTCACATTGGGGTGTGGACACAGACAGATGCACACAGCGCCCTGCCTCCAGTCTCCTGTGGGTGTTTGGACACAGCCAGATCCACACAGCATCCTTTCTGCCTATCTCCCGTGGCTGAGAGGACATAGCCAGTTCCACACAGTGCCCTGCCTGCCCGTCTCACTGGGTGTGGGGACACGGCCAGTTCCACACAGCGTCCTGCCTGCCCATATCCCTGTGTGTGTGGACACAGCCAGATCCACACAGGGCCATGCCTGACAGTCTTCTGTGGGGGTGTGGACACTGCCAGTTCCACACAGCACCCTGCCTGCCCGTCTCCCGTGGGTGTGTGGACACAGCCAATTCCACACAGCACCCTGCCTACCACTCTACCGTGAGTGCGTGGAACAACCAGTTCCACACAGCGCCCTAACTGCCCTCCTCATTGCGTGTGTGGACACAGCCAGTTCCACACAGCGCCCTGCCTGGCTGTTTCCCATGGGTGTGTGGACACAGCCAGTTCCACAGAGCGCCCTGTCTGCCCGTCTCCCGTGGGTGTGTGGACACAGCCAGATATATACAGTGCCCTGCCTTCCTGTCTCCCGTGGGTCAGTGGACACAGCCAGTTTCACACAGCGCCCTACCTGCCCATCTCCCGTGGGTGTGTGGCAACAGCCAGTTCCACACAACGTACTACCTGCCCTTTTCCCGTGGGTGAGTGGACACACCAGTTACACAGAGCGCCCTGCCTTCCCATCTCCCGAGGGTGTGTGGACACAGCCAGTTCCACACAGCGCCCTGCCTGCCCGTCTCCCGTGGGTGTGTGGACAAGCCAGATCCACACAGTGCCCTGCCTGCCCGTCTCTTGTGGGTATGTGGACACAGCCAGTTCCCCATGGTGCCCTGCCTGCCCATCTCCCGTGGGTGAGTGGAAACAGCCAGTTCCACACCACACCCTGCCTGCCCGTCTCCTGTGGGTGTGTGAACACAGCCAGATCCACACCGCGCCCTGCATGTCCATGTCCTGTGGGTGTGTGGACACAGCCAGTTCCACAAAGTGCCATGCCTGCCCGTCTACCGTGGGTAGTGAACACAGCCAGTTCCACACAGCGCTTTGCCCGCCTGTCTACCGTTGGTAGTGGACACAGCCAGTTCCACACAGCGCCCTGCTTGCCTGTCTCCCATGGGTGTGTTGACACGGCTAGTGAAACACAGCGCACTCCCTGCCTGTCTCCCGTGGGTGAATGGACACAGCCAGTTCCACACAGCACCTTGCCTGCCCATCTCCAGTGGGTGAGTGGACACAGCCAGTTCAACACAGCTGACTCCCTGCCCATCTCCTGTGGGTGAGTGGACACAGCCAGTTTCTCACAGTGCCCTGCCTGCCCATCTCCCTTGGGTGACTGGACACAGCCAGTTCCAAACAGCACCCAGCATGCCCGTCGCCCATGAGTGTGTGAACACAGCCAGTTCCACACAGCGACCAGCCATCCCGTCTCCCGAGGGTGAGTGGACACAGCCAGTCCAACTCTGCGCCCAGCCTGCCCGTCTCCCGTGGGTGTGAAGACACGGCGAGTTCAACAATGCGCTGTACCAGCCCATCTCCCGTAGGTGTGTGGACACAGCAAGTTCTACACAGCGCCTTGCCTGCCCGTCTCCTGTGAGTAGACAGAACCAGTTCCACATAGCGTGCTCTACCTTCCCATCTCCCGTGGGTGAGTGGACATAGCCAGTCCAACACCATGCCCTGCCTGCCCATCTCCCATGGTTGTGAAGACATGGCCAGTTCAACAATGCGCCGTGCCAGCCCGTCTCCCCTGGGTGTGTGGACCTAGAAAGTTCCACATAGCGCCCTGCCTTCCCATCTCCTATGGGTGAGTGGACACAGCCAGTTCCACACAACGCCCAGCCTGCCCGTCTCCCGTGGGTGTGTGGACACAGTCAGTTCCACACAGCGCCCTGCCTGCCCGTCTCCCGTTGGTTAATGGACATAGCCAGATCCGCACAGCCCCCTGCCTGCCTGTCTCCCATGAATTAGTGGACACAGCCAGATCCACACAGAGCCGTGTCTGCCCATCTACCGTGGGTGAGTGGACACAGCCAGTTCCACACAGTGCCCTGCCTGCTCGTCTCACCTGGGTGAGTGGGCTCAGTCAGATCGAGACAGCGCCCTGCCTTCCCGTCTACCGTGGGTGAGTGGACACAGCCAGTTCCACACAGCGACCTGTTTGCCCGCCTCCCATGGGTGTATGGACACAGCTAGTTACACACAACACCCAGCCTGCCCGTCTCCCATGGGTGTGTTGACATAGACAGTTCCACACAGCGCCCTTCCTGCCCATCTCTCGTGGGTGAGTGGTCACAGCAAGTTCAACACAGTGCCGTACCTGCCCGTCAACCGTGGGTGTGTGGACACAGCAGTTGCACACGGCGCCCTGCCTGCCAGTCTCCCATGGGTATGTGGACACAGCCAGTTCCACACGGTGCCCTTCTTGTCCGTCTCTCGCGGGTGAGTGGACACAGCCAGATCCACACAGAGCCGGGGTTGCCCGTCTTCCATGGGTGTGTGGACACAGCCCGATCCACACCATGCCCTGCCTGCCCTTCTCCCATGGGTGTATGTACACTGCCAGTTCACACAGCGCCGTGCCTGCCCGTCTTCCCTGGGTGTGTGGCACAGCCAGTTCCACAATGCTCCCTGCCTGCCAGTCTCCTGTGGGTGAGTGGACACAACAAGTTCAACTCAGCGCCCTGCTTGCCCATCTCCCGTGGGTGAGTGTAAACAGTGAGTTCAACACAGCGCCTTGCCTGCCCATCTCCCGTGGGTGAGTCGACACAGCCTGTTCCATCCAGCACCCAGCCTGCCTGTCTCCTGTATGTAGTGGACACAGCCAGTTCCACACAGCGCCTGTCTGCACGTCTCCCATGGGTGTGAGGACACAGCCAGTTCCACACAGCGCCCTGCCTGCCCAACTATCTTGGGTGAGTGGACACAGCCAGTTCCACACAGCACCCTGCCTGCCCGTCTACCATGGGTGTGTGGACACGGCCAGTTTAACACAGCACCCTGCCTGCCCATCTCCAGTGTGTGAGTGGACTAAGCCAGTTCAACATAGCACACTGCCTGCCCGTCTCCCGTGGGTGAGTGGACACAGCTAGTTCAACAGGGCGCCCTGCATGTCCATCTCCCGTGGGTGAGTGGACACAGCCAGTTCCACACAGCGTCCTGCCTGCCCGGCTCCCATTTGTTAGTGGACACAGCCAGGACCAACAGCGCCCTGCCTTCCCGTCTCCCAAGGGTGAATGGACACAGCCAGTACCACCAAGCGCCATGCCTGCCCGTCTCCAATGGGTGTGTGGACATAGCCAGTTCAACACAGCGCCCTGCCTGCCCGTGTCCCGTGGGTGTGTGGACACAGCCAGTTCAACACAGCGACCAACCTGGTGGTCTCCCATGGGTGTGTGGACACAACCAGATCCACACAGTGCCCTAACTGCCCGTCTCCCGTGGGTGAGTGGACACAGCCAGTACCACACAGCAACCTGCCTGCCCATCTCCCAAGGGTGAGGGACACTGCCAATTCCACAGAGCGTGCAGCGTGCCCGTCTCCCGTGGGTGAGTGGACAGAGCTAGATCCACACAGCGCCCTGCCTGCCCGTCTCCCATGGTTGAGTTGACACAGCCAGATCCACACAGCGCCCTGTCTGCCCGTCTCCCATGGGTGAATGGACACAGCCAGTTCAACACGGTGCCCTACTAGCCCGACTCCTGTTGGTGAGTGGACCCAGCCAATTCCACACAGGGCCCTGCCTGCCCGTCTTTAGAGGGTGAACGGACACAGCCAGTTCCACACAGCACGCTGCCTGCCCATCTCCCGTCGGTGAGTGGACACAGCCTGTTCCACACAGCGCCCAGCCTGCCCGTTCTTCGTGGTTTCGTGGTCACAGCCAGTTCAAGGTGGCGCCCTACCTGCCCTTCTCCCGTGGTTGATAGGACACAGCCAGTTCCACACAGCGCCCTGACTGCCTGTGTCCCATGAGTGTCTGGACACAGCCACTTCTACACAACGCCCTGCCTGCCAATATCCTGTGAGTCTGTGGACGCCTCCAGTTCCACACCCCGCCGTAAATGCGCCTCTCCCGTGGGTGAGTGGACACAGCCAGTTCAACACAGCACCCTGCATGCCCGTCTCTCGTGGCTGAGTGGACATAGCCTGTTCAACACAGTTCCCAGGCTGCTGGTCTCACATTGGGGTGTGGACACAGACAGATCCATACAGCGCCCTGCCTGCCCGTCTTCCTTGGATGTGTGGACACAGCAAGATCCACACAGGGCGCTGCCTGCCCGTCTCCCATGGGTGTGTGGACAGAGCCAGTTCCACACAGCGCCCTGCCTTCACGTCTCCCGTGGGTGAGTAGCACAGCCAGTTCCACACAGCACCCTGCTTGCCCGTCCCTGTGGGTGTGTGGACAGAGCCAGCTCCACACAGCGCCCTGCCTGCCTGTCCCCCATGGGTGTGTGGACAGAGCCAGTTCCACAAGTGCCCTGCCTGCCCATCTTGCGTGGGTGTGTGGACACTGCCAGTTCCACACTGCGCGCTCCCTTCCTGTCTCCAATGGGTGAGTGGACACAGCCGGTTCCACACAGCGCCCTGCCTACCCATCTTTCATGGGTGAAGGGACACAGCCAGTTCCACACAGCGCGCTGCCTGCCTCTCTCTCATGGGTGAGTGGACACAGCCAGTTCCACACAGTGCGCTGCCTGCCCGTCTCCCGTGGGTGATTGGACACAGTCAGTTCCACACAGCGCCCTACCTGGCCATCCTTCGTGGTTTCGTGGTCACAGCCAGTTCAACATTGCGCCCTACCTGCCAGTCTCCCGTGGGTGAGTGGACACAGCCAGTTCAACACAGCATCCTGCTTGCCCATCTTGCGTGGTTTTGTGGACACAGCGAGTTCCACACCGTGCCCTGTCTGCCCATTTCCCGTGGGTGTATGGACACAGCCAGATCCACACAGGGCGTTGCCTGCCGGTCTCCCGTGGGTGAGTGTACACAGCCAGTTCCACACAGCGCCCTGACTACCTATCTCCCGTGGGTGAGTGGACACAGCCAGTTCCACACAGCGCCCTGCCTGCCCGTCTCCCGTGGGTGATTGGACACAGCCAGATCCACACAGGGCACTGCCTGCCCGTCTCCCGTGGGTGAGTGGACACAGCCAATTCGACACAGCATCCAGCCTACCCGTCTTCCGTGGGTGAGTGAACACAGCCAGTTCCACACAGCGCCCTGCCTGCCCATCTCCGATGGGTGAGTGGACATAGCCAGTTCTACACAGCACCCAGGAAGCCCGTCGCCCTTGGGTGTGTGAACACAGCCAGTTCCACAGAGCACCCTGCCTGCCCGTCTCCCGTGAGTGAGTGGACACAGCCAGTCCAACACCGCGCCCTGCCTGCCCGTCTCCCGTGGCTGTGTGGACACAGCCAGTTAAACACAGCGCCTTGCCTGCCCGTCTCCCATTGGTGAGTGGACACAGCCAGTTCCACACCGTGCCCTGCCTGCCCGTCTCCCGTGGTTGAGTGGATACAGCCAGTTCCACACACCGTCCTGCTTTCCCGTCTCCCCTGGGTGTGTGGATACAGCCAGTTCCAAACAGCGCCCTGCATGCCTGTCTCCCTTGGGTGAGTGGACACAGTCAGTCCAAAACAGGCCCTTCCTGCCCATCTTCCATGAGTGTGTGGACACAGCCAGATCCACACAGCATCCTACCTGCACATCTCTCGTTGGTGTGTGGACACAGCCAGTTCCAGACAGTGCCCTGCCTGTCCATCTCCAATGGATGTGTGGACACAGCCAGATCCACACAGCATTCTACCTTCCCATCTCCCGTGGGTGTGTGGACACAGCCAGTTCCACACAGCGCCATGCCTGCCCGTCTCCCATGTGTGAGTGGACACAGCCAGTTCAACACAGCGCCCTTCCTGCCCATCTCCCATGGGTGAGTGGACACAGCCAGATCCACACCGGCCCCTGCCTGCCCGTGACCCGTGGGTGTTTGGGCACAGACCGTTCCGAACAGCGACGTGCCTGCCAGATTCCCGTGGGAGTGTGGACACAGCCAGTTCCACACAGCGCCCTGCCTGCCCGTGTCCTGTGGGTGTATGGACAGAGCCAGTTCCACACAGCACCGTGCCATCCCGTTTCCTGTGGGTGAGTGGATACAGGCAGTTCCACACAGCGTCCTACCTGCCCGTCTCAGGAGGGTATGTGGACACAGCCAGTTCCACACAGCGCCCTGCTTGCCCATCTCCCGTGTGTGTGTGGACACAGCCAGTTCCACACAGCACAGTGCCAGCCCGTTTCCTGTGGGTGAGTGGATACAGCCAGTTCCACACAGTGCCCTGCCTGCCCGTCTCCCTTGGGTGTATTGACACAGCCACATCCACACAGTGCCTGCCAGCCCGTCGCCCGTGGGTGAGTGGACACAGCCAGTTCCACACAGCGCCCTGTTCACGTGTCCCCGTGGTCGAGTGTACACACCTAGTTCCACACAGCGCCCAGCCTGCCGCTCTCCCATGGGTGTGAGGACACAGCCATTATACCCACAGCGCCCTACCTGCCCGTCTTCTGTGGGTGAGTGGACTCAGCCAGTTCCAAAAAGCGCACTGCCTGCCCGTCACGTGTGTGTGTGTGGACACAGCCAGTGCCACACAGCGCCCTGACTGGCCGTCTTCTGTGAGTGAGTGGACACAGCCAGTTCCCCACAAGGCCCTGCCTGCACATCTCCCGTGGTTGAGTGGAGACACCCAGTTCCACACAGCGCGTTGCCTGTCCGTCTCCTATGGGTTTGTGGACATCTCCAGTTCCACACAGCACCCTGCATGCCCGTATCCTGAGGGTGAGTGGACATAGCCAGTTCCATGAAGCGCAATGACTGCCTGTCTCCCATGAGTGTCTGAACACAGCCAGTTCCACACCCCGCCCTACCTGCGCATCTAACGTGGGTGAGTGGACACTCCCAGTTGAACACAGCGCCCAGCCTGCCGATCTCCCATGGGTGTGTGAATACAGCTAGTTCCACACAGGGGCCTGCCTGCCCGTCTCCCGTGGGTGAGTGGACACAGGCAGTTCCACACAGCGCCCTTACTGCCCATCTCCCGTGGGTGAGTGGACACGGCCAGATCCACATAGTGGCCTGCCTACCCAGCTCCCATGGTTGAGTGTACACAGCCAGATCCACAAAACGCCCTGCCTGCTCTTCTCCCGTGGGTGAGTGGACACAGCCAGATCCACACAGGGCCCTGCCTGCCCATCTCTTGTTGGTGAGTGGACACAGCCAGATCCACACATCACCCTGCCTGCCTGTCTCCCGTGGGTGAGTGGACACAGCAAGTTCCACACTGCGCCCTGCCTGCCCGTCTCCCTTGGGTGTGTGGACACAGCCAGATCCACACAGTGCCCTGCTTGCCTGTCTCCCTTGGGTTTGTGGACACAGCCAGATCCACACAGGGCGCTCCCTGCCGTCTCGCATGGGTGTGTGGACACAGCCAGTTCCACACAGCGCCCTGCCTGCCTGTCTCCAGTGGATGTGTGGAGAGAGCCACATCCACACAGGGGCCTGCCGGACAGTCTCGCGTGGGTGAGAGGACACAGCCAGTTCAACACAGCGCCCAGCCTGCCGCTCTCCAATGGGTGTGTGGACACAGCCAGATCCACATAGCGCCCTACCTGCCCATCACCTGTGTGTGAGTAGACACAGCCAGTTCCACACAACGCACTGCCTGCCCATCTCATGTGTGTGTGTTGACAAGGCAATTCCACATGTCGCCCTGCCTAGCTGTGTCCCGTGGGTGAGTGGACACAGCCAGATCCACACAGCGCCTGGCCTGCCCATCTCCAGTGAAAGTGTGGACACAGCCAGGTCCACACAGCGCCCTGCCTGCCCGTATCAAATGGGTGAGGGGACACAGCCAGTTCCACACAGCGCCAAGCCTGCCTGTCTCCCGTGGGTGACTGGACATAGCCAGTTCCACACTGCGCCCTGCCTGCCCGTCTCCCATAGGTGTGTGTACACCGCCAGTTCCACACAGCGCCCTGCCTGCCCGTCTCCCATAGGTGTGTGGACACAGCCAGATTCACACAGTGCCCTGCCTGCCCATCTCCCATTGGTGAGTGGACACAGCCAGTTCCACACAGCGCCCTACCCACCCGTTTGCCATGATTGTGTGGACACAGCCAGTTCCATACTGCGCCCTACCTGCCCGTCTTCCGTGGGTGTGTGGACACAGCCAGTTCGACACAGCGCCCTGCCTGCCCGTCTCCCGTGTGTGAGTGGACACAGCCAGGTCCACACAGTGCCATGCCTTGCCATCTCCCGTGAGTGTGTGGACACAGCCAGATCCACACAACACCCTGCCTGCCCGTCTCCGTTGGGTGTGTGGACACAGCCAGTTACACACAGTGTCCTGCCTGCCCGTCTCCCGTGGGTGTGTGGATAAGCTATTTCCACATAGCGCTCTGCTCGCCATTTTCCTGTGGGTGTTCGCCCATAGCCAGATCCACACAGTGCCCTACTTGCCCATTTCCCTTGGGTGTGTGGACACAACCAGTTCCACAACACGCTCTGCGCACCTGTCTCCTGTGGGTGCGTGGACACAGCCAGTTCCAAACAACCCCCTGCCTGCCCGTGTCCCGTGGGTGTGGGGACACTGCCAGTTCCACACAGTGCCCTGCCTGCCCGTCTCCGGTGGGTGCCAGATCCACACAGAGCACTGCGAACCCGTCTCCTGTGGGTGTGTGGACACAGTCATATCCACACAGCACCCTGTCTTCCCATCTCCCGTGGCTGCGTGGACACAGCCATCTCCACACAGCACCTTGCCTGCTTGTCTCCCGTGGGTGTGTGGACACAGTATTTCCACACAGAGTCATGGTTGCCCGTCTCCTTAGGTGTGTGGACACAGCCAATTCCACACAGCGCCCTGCCTGCCCGTCTCCCATGGGTGTGTGGACACAGCCAGTTCCACACAGCGCCCTGCCTGCCCATCTCCCATGGGTGTGTGGACAATGCCTGTTCCACACAGCGTCCATCTTGCCCAAACCCATGGGTGTGTGGACACAACCCGTTCCACACTGCGCCCTGCCTGCCCGTGTCCCGTGGATGTGTGGACACAGCCATTTCCAAAAAGCATCCTGCGTGCCCGTTTCCCTAGGGTGTGTGGAAACAGCCAGTTCCACTCAGTGCCTTGCCTCCAAGTCTCCCGTGGGTGTGTGGACACAGCAATTTCCACACCGCGCAATTCCAGCACGTCTCCTGTAGGTGCCTGGACACAGCCAGTTCCACACAGCGTCCAGCCTGCCCGTCTCCCTTGGGTGAGTGGATTCAGCCTGTTCAACACAGCACCTTGCCTGTCCGTCTTCAGTGGCAGAGTGGACACAGCAAGTTCCACACAGCTCCCTGCCTGCCCGTCACCCGTGGGTGAGTGGACACAGCCAGTCCCAAACAGCACCCTGGTTACCCATCTCTTGTGGGTGAGTGGACATAACCAGTTCCACACAGCGCCCTGCCTGCCTGTCTCCCATGGGTGAGTGGAAACAACCAGTTCCACACAGCGCTGTGCCTGCACATCTCCCGTGGGTGTGTGGAAACAACCAGTTCCACACAGCACCCTGCCTGCTCATCTCCCATCGGTTAGTGGACACAACCAGTTCCACACAGCACCGAGCCTGCCCATTTCCCCTACGGGAGTGGACACAGCCAGTTCCACACAGTGTCCAGCCTGCCTGCCTCTCGTGAGTGAGTAGACACAGCCACTTCCAGATAGCGCCCTGACTGCTCGTCTCCAATAGGTGACTGGACACAGCCAGTTACACAAAGCATTGTGCCTGCCTGTCTCCCGTGGGTGAGTGGACACCGCTAGTTCCACACAGCGCCCTGCCTATACATTACGAGAGAGTGAGTGGACACAGCCCTAACCCTAACCCTAACCCAATCCTAAACCTAACTTCAACCCTAACCATAATCTTAACCCCAAGCCTAACCCTAACCCTAAATCTAACCCTAACCCTAAACCAAACCCTAACCCTAATTCCCACCCTAAACTTAACCCTAACCCTAACCCCCTCCATAACCCCAACCCTAACCCTAACACTAACCCTAACTATAATCCTAACCGAAATTCTAACCCTAACCATAACCCTTAACCCTAAACCTAACCCTAATTCCAACCCTTAATCCTAAACCTAACCCTAACCCTAACCTTAACCCTAAACCCAACCCTAACCCTAACCATAACCCCAACCCTAAACCCAACCTAAACCCAACCCTAACTATAATCCTAAACCTAACCCCATCCCTAACCATAACCCTAAACATACCCCTAACCCCAACGCTAAACCTAACCCTAACCCCTAACCTAACCCCAACTACTACCCTAACCCTGAACCTAATGCCAACCCTAACCCTAACCCTAACCCTAACACTAACACCAACCCTAACCCTAACCCCAACTCTAAACCTAAACCTGACCATAACCCACACCATAATACTGACACTGACCCTGACCCGGACCGTGACCCTGACTCTGACCCTGACCCTGACCCTGGCCCTAACGCTGACCCTGAACTTAACGCTAACCCTAACCCTAACCCTAACCCTAAACCTAACCCTAATCCTAACCATGAACCAAAACTTAACCCTAACACTGACCCTAATCCTCACCCTGATCTAACCCAGACCCTGACCCTGACCCTAACCCTGACCCTCACCCGGCCCGGACGCTAACCCTGACGCTGACCGTAACCCTAACTCTGACCCTGACACTCACCCTAACCCTGACCCTGACCCTACCCCTAAACCTCACCCTAAACCTCAACCTAACCCTAACCCTAACCCTTAACCCTAACCCTAACCTACCCTAACCCCTAACCCTGACCCTAACCCTAACCCTAACCCTAACCCTCACCCTCACCCTAACCCTAACCCAAACCCAAACCCTAACCCTAACCCTAACCCTAACTCTAACCCTAACCCTCACCCTAACCCTAACCCTAACCCTGCCCGTCTACCATGGGTGTGTGGTCACAGCGAGTTCCACCCAGCATCCTGCCAGCCTGTCTCCTGTGTGTGAGTGGACACAACCAGTTACACACTGTACCCGTCATGCCCATCTCCGTGGGTGTGTGGAATCCACCAGTTCCACAGAACGCCCTGCCTGCCCGTCTCCTGTGGGTGTGTGGACACAACCAGTTCCACAACACGCCCTGGGCAACTGTCTCCTGTGGGTGCGTGGACACAGCCAGTTCCAAACAACCCCCTGCCTGCCTATGTCCCGTGGGTGTGGGGACACTGCCAGTTCCACATCGCGTCCTGCTCGCCCATCTCCGGTGGATGCGTGGACACAGCCAGATCCACACAGAGCACTGCGAACCCGTCTCCCATGGGTGTGTGGACACAGTCATATCCACACAGCACGCTGTCTTCCCATTACCGTGGCTGCGTGGACACAGCCATCTCCACACAGCACCCTGCCTGCTTGTCTCCCGTGGGTGTGTGGACACAGTATTTCCACACAGAGTCTTGGTTGCCCGTCTCCTTAGGTGTGTGGACACAGCCCATTCCATACTGCACCCTGCCTGCCCATCTCCCATGGGTGTTTGGACACAGCCAGTTCAAACTAGCACCCTGCCCCTCTACCGTGGGTGTGTGGACACAGCCAGTTCCACACAGCGTACCGCCAGCCCATCTCCCTTGGGTGTGTGTACATAGCCAGTTCCACACAGTGCCCTGCCTGCCCATCTCGAGCGGGTATGTGGACAAAGCCTGTTCCATACAGAGTCCAGCTTGCCCAAACCAATGGGTGTGTGGACACAACCCGTTCCACACTTTGACCTGCCTGCCCATCTCCCGTGGATGTGTGGACACAGCCATTTCCAAAAAGCATCCTGCGTGCCCGTTTCCCTAGGGTGTGTGGAAACAGCCAGTTCCACTCAGCGTCCTGCCTGTCCGTCTCCTGTGGGTGTGTGGACACAACAATTTCCACACCGCGCAATTGCAGCCCGTCTCCTGTAGGTGTCTGGACACAGCCAGTTCCAAACAACCCCTGCCTACCCATGTCCCGTGGGTGTGGGGACACTGCTAGTTCCACAACACATCCTGCTCGCCCATCTCTGGTGGGTTCGTGGACACAGCCAGATCCACACAGAGCACTGCGAACCCGTCTCCCTTGGGTGTGTGGACAGTGTCATATCCACACAGCACCCTGTCTTCCCATCTCCTGTGGCTGTGTGGACACAGCCATCTCCACACAGCACCCTGCCTGCTTGTCTCCCGTGGGTGTGTGGACACAGTATTTCCACACACAGTCATGGTTGCCCATCTCCTTTGGTGTGTGGACATAGCCCATTCCACACAGCGCCCTGCCTGCCCGTCTCCCATGGGTGTGTGGACACAGCCAGTTCAAACTAGCACCCTGCCCGTCTACCGTGGGTGTGTGGACACAGCCAGTTCCACACAGCGCCCTGCCTGCCCGTCTCCCATGGGTGTGTGGACACAGCCAGTTCAAACTAGCACCCTGCCCGTCTACCGTGGGTGTGTGGACACAGCCAGTTCCACACAGCGCCTTGCCTGCCCATCTCGCGTGGGTGTGTGGACACAGCCATTTCCAAAAAGCGTCCTGCGTGCCCGTTTTCCTAGGGTGTGTGGAAACAGCCAGTTCCACTCAGCGCCCTGCCTCCAAGTCTCCCGTGGGTGTGTGGACACAGCAATTTCCACACTGCGCAGTTCCAGTCCGTCTCCTGTAGGTGTCTGGACACAGCCAGTTCCACACAGCGTACAGCCTGCCCGTCTCCCATGGGTGAGTGGATTCAGCCAGTTCAACACAGCGCCCTGCCTGTCCGTCTCGGGTGGCAGAGTGGACACAGCAAATTCCACACAATGCCCTGCCTGCCCGTCTCCTGTGAATGAGTGGACACAGCCAGTTCCAAACAGTACCCAGCCTAGCCGTGTCCCGTGGGTGAGTGGAAACAACCAGTTCAATACAGCGCCGTGACAGCCCGACTCCCGTGGGTGTGTGGAAACAACCAGTTCCACACAGCACCGTGCCTGCCCATCTCCCGTCGGTGAGTGCACACAGCCAGTTCCACACAGTGCCGTGCCTGCCCGTCTCCCCCTAGGGGAATGGACACAACCAGTGCCACACAGCGCCCAGCCTGCCCATCTCTCATGAGTGAGTGGACACACCCTTTTCCACATAGCATCCTGACTACCCATCTCCAATGGGTGAGTGGACACAGCCAGTTACCAAAAGCACTGTGGCTGCCTGTCTCCCGTGGGTGAGAGGACACAGCAAGTTCCACACAGCGCCCTGCCTATCTGTCTCCAGAGAATGAGTGAACACAGTCCTAACTCTAACTCTAACCCTAACCTTATCCATAACCCTAACCCTTAACCCTAAACCTAACCTTAACCCTAAATCTAACCATAAACCTAACCCCCTCCCTAACCCCAAGCCAAACCGGAAGGCTAACCCTAACCTCATCCCTAACACTAACCCAACTCCAACCTTAACCCTAACCCCAACCATAACCCTAACCCCGACCCTAACCCTATTACTGACACTGACGATGAACCTACCCTAACCCTAACCCTAAAGCTAACCCTAACACCAACCCTAACCATAACCCTCAACCCAACCCTACCACTAACCCTAACACCAACCTTAAATCTAAACCTAACCCCAACCCTAAACCTAACCTTAACCGTGACCCCCAACCCTAAGACTAACCCTAAACCTAAACCCCTCTCTAAACCTAACCCTAACCCTAACCCTAACCCCAACGCTAAACTTAACCCCAACCCCAACACAAACCCAACTCCAACCCTAACCCTGATGCTAAGCCCAACCTTAACCCTAACCCCAAACATAACCCTAACCCCGACCCTAACCCTAACCCTAAACACAACCCTAACCCTAACCCCAACCCTAACCCTAACCCTAACCCTAACCCTAACCCTAACCTTAACCCTAACACCCACCCTAACTCCAACCCTAACCCTAACCCTAACACTTAACACTAACCCTAACCCTAACTCCAACTCTTAACCTTAACCCTAACCCTAAACCCGACCCTAACCCTGACCCTGACCTGGACAATAACCCTAACCCTAACCCTAACCCTAACACTAACCCTCACCCTCACCCTAACCCTCACCCTCACCCTCACCCTACCCCTAACCCTAACCCTAACCCTAACCCTCACCCTAACCCTAACCCTAACCCTAACCCTCACCCTATCCCTAACCCTAACCCTAACCCTAACCTTGCCCGTCTACGTGGGTGTGTGGACACAGCCAGTTCCACACAGTTCCCTACATGTCTGTCTCCCATGGGTGTGTGAACACAGCGAGTTCCAACCAACTTCCTGCCAGCCCGTCTCCAGTGTGTGAGTGGACACAACCAGTTACACACTGTACCCGACATGCCCGTCTCCGTGGGTGTCTGGAATCCGCCAGTTCCACACAACGCCCTGCCTGCCCGTCTCCCGTGGGTGTGTGGACACAACCGGTTCCACAACACGCCCTGAGCACCCGTCTCCTGTGGGTGCATGGACACAGCCAGTTCCAAACAACCCCCTGCCTGCCCATGTCCCGTGGGTGTGGGGACACTGCCAGTTCCACATCACGTCCTGCTCGCCCATCTCCGGTGGGTGCGTGGACACAGCCAGATCCACACAGAGCACTGCGAACCCGTCTCCCGTGGGTGTGTGGACACAGTCATATCCACACAGCACCCTGTCTTCCCATCTCCCGTGCCTGCGTGGACACAGCCATCTCCACACAGCACCCTGCCTGCTTGTCTCCTGTGGGTGTGTGGACACAGTATTTCCACACACAGTCATGGTTGCCCGTCTCCTTAGGTGTGTGGACACAGCCCATTCCACACAGCGCCCTGCCTGCCCATCTCCCATTGGTGTGTGGACACAGCCAGTTCCACCTAGCACCCTGTTTGTCTCCCATGGGTGTGTGGACACAGCCAGTTCCACACAGCGTACCGCCTGCCCATCTCCCTTGGGTGTGTGTACATAGCCAGTTCCACACAGCGCCCTGCATGCTTATCTCGCGTGGGTGAGTGGACACAGCCATTTCCAAAAAGCGTCCTGCGTGCCCGTTTCCCTAGGGTGTGTGGAAACAGCTAGTTCCACTCAGCGCCCTACCTCCAAGTCTCCCGTGGGTGTGTGGACACAGCAGTTTACACACCGCGCAATTCCAGACCGTCTTCTGTAGGTGTCTGGACATAGCCAGTTCCACAAAACATCCAGCCTGCCCGTCTCCCTTGTGTGAGTGGACACAGCAAGTTCCACACAGCGCCCTGCCTACCCGTCTCCTGTGGGTGAGTGGACACAGCCAGTTCCACACAGCGCCCTGCCTGCCCGTCTACCATGAGTGTGTGGATACAGCCAGTTCCACACAGTGCCCTGCATGTCTGTCTCCCGTGGGTGTGTGAACACAGCGAGTTCCACCCAACATCCTGCCAGCCCGTCTCCAGTGTGTGAATGGACACAACCAGTTACACACTGTACCCGTCATGCCTGTCTCCGTGGGTGTGTGGAATCCGCCAGTTCCACACAACGCCCGGCCTGCCCGTCTCCCGTGGGTGTGTTGACACAACCAGTTCCACAACACACCCTGCGCACCCATCTCCTGGGGGTGCATGGACACAGCCAGTTCCAAACAACCCCCTGACTGTCCGTGTCCCATGGGTGTGGGGACACTGCTAGTTCCACATCGAGTCCTGCTCGCCCATCTCCGGTGGGTGTGTGGACACAGACAGATCCACACAGAGCACTGCGAACCCGTCTCCCGTGGGTGTGTGGACACAGTCATATCCACACAGCACCCTGTCTTCCCATCTCCCGTGCCTGCGTGGACACAGCCATCTCCACACAGCACCCTGCCTGCTTGTCTCCTGTGGGTGTGTGGACACAGAATTTCCACACAGAGTCATGGTTGCCCGTTCCTTAAGTGTGTGGACACAGCCCATTCCACACATCCCCCTGCCTGCCCATCTCCCATGGGTGTGTGGACACAGCCAGTTCCACCTAGCACCCCGTCTGTCTTCTGTGGGTGTGTGGACACAGCCAGTTCCACACAGCGTACCGCCTGCCCATCTCCCTTGGGTGTGTGTACATAGCCAGTTTCACACAGCGCCTTGCCTGCCCATTCGCGTGGGTGTGTGGACACAGCCATTTCCAAAAAGCATCCTGCGTGCCCGTTTTCCTAGGGTGTGTGGAAACAGCCAGTTCCACTCAGCGCACTGCCTCCAAGTCTCTTGTGGGTGTGTGGACACAGCAATTTCCACACTGCGCAGTTCCAGTCCGTCTCCTGTAGGTGTCTGGACACAGCCAGTTCCACACAGCGTACAGCCTGCCCGTCTCCCTTGGGTGAGTGGATTCAGCCAGTTCAACACAGCGCCCTGCCTATCCATCTCCAATGGCAGAGTGGACAGAGTAAGTTCCACACAGCTCCCTGCCTGATCGTCTCCTGTGGGTGAGTGGACACTACCAGTTCCAAACAGCATCCTGCCTGCCCGTCTCCCATGGGTGAGTGGACACAACCAGTTCCACACTGTGCCGTGCCTGCCCGTCTCCCGTGGGTGTGTGGAAACAACCAGTTCCACACAGCACCTTGCCTGCCCATCTCCCGTCGGTGAGTGGACACAACCAGTTCCACACAGCACCGTGCCAGCTCGTCTCCCACTGGGGGAGTGGACACAGCCAGTAACACCAGCACCCTGCCTGCCCAACACTCGCAAGTTAGTGGACACAGTCTGTTCCACATAGCACCCTGACGTCCCGTCTACAATGGGTGAGTGGAAACAGCCAGTTACACAAAGCACTGTGCCTGCCTGTCTCCCGTCGGTGAGTAGACACAGTTGATCCACACAGCGCCCTGCCAATCTGTCTCAAGAGAGTGTGTGGACACAGCCCTAACCCTAACTCTAACCCTAACTCTAACTCTAACCCTAACCCTAACCCTAACCCTAACCTTCACACTAACCCTAACCCTAACCCTAACCCTATCCCTAACCCCAACTGTAACCCTTACCATAACCCTACCCTTACCCTAACCTTACTCCAACCCATACACTGACTCTGACGCTGGCTTTGACCTTGAGTCTTAGACCCTAACGCTAACGATGACCCTGACCCTGACCTTGACGTTGACCCTGATCTTGACCCTGACCCTAAAACTCACCTGAACCCTAACTCTAACCCTAACCCTAGCTCTGCATTTAATCCTTACCCTAACCTTAACAATAACCCTAACCGTAACCCTACCCTAACCCTAACACTAACCCTAACTCTAACCTTACTCTAGCCCGAACACTGACCCTAACCCTACCCATACCCTAACCGTGACCCTGGCTTTGACCTTGAACCTGACGGAGACCCTAACGCTAACCATGACCATGACCCTGACCCTGACCCTGACGGTAACCATGACCCTGACCCTGCCCTTGACCCTAACCCTAACCCCAACCCTAACCCTAACCCTAATCCTAATGACTAACCCTAACCCTAACCTTAACACCTAACCCTAACCCATCCCTTAAAGCGAACCCTAATACTAACCCTAGCCCAGCCCTTAACCTTAACCCTTACCGTAGCTGAAAACCCTAAACCTCTCCCTATTTCTGCCCTTCACGCTAACCCTAAGCTTAACATTAGCCCAGCCCTTCCTAACCCTAACCCTAAACCTAGCTCAAAATTCTACCCCTCTTTCTATCTCTGACCTTCACCCCAACCCTAAACCGAACACTAAATCCTGAGTCTAACCCTAACCCTAGTGTGAAACGCAAAACCTAACGCTAAAACTATCGTAGTGCATTGAATATACGCTTGCTTCCTCTGAAAGATAAGTTTCTAGTTTCCTGTGAATCCAACAGAAATAACAGTCTATAACTTCATAAAGAAGTCGCAAAAGCCAAATATAAAAGTGACTTACACAAATGAGAAATTGCATTGATAATGCAGTTGCTTTTCTCTGAGGAATGAAGCATTTTGTAGAGTTTCGTAGAAAACACACCTAAGGTACAGTAAGTTATTACACAAATAACGTCCCAAGGAAAATATTCACATCAACTTACACAAAGATGCCACAATGTGCATTCCTTACACACTTGCAGTTTCTGAGAACTGAGGCAGTGTGTACAGTTCTTAGCAAACAACGCTACGTTTCAATGTGTTATATCATACAGATATTATAAAGACACATATTTACAGTTACACAAAGAAGTCACAATGTGCATTGATTATAAACTTGTGTCTCAGAGACAACTGAACAAGTGTTTATAGTTTGCCTTCACATTCATAAAACAACCATAAGGTTCTTTCTAAGGATCTCCACATAGAACCCTATGCATAACCATGGCTCAAAACAATAACCCTAATCTTAGCTCTGTCCTTAACCTTTACCCGAACCCGAAACCTAACCCTAACCCTAACCATTCCCCTGGCACTACCAGGAAACCCTGATTCTAACCATAACCCTAGTGCGAAACCCAAACTCTAAAGCTGACACTATCCTAGCAGTACATTGAATACATGTTTGCTTCCTCTGAATGATGTGTTTGTACTTGCCTGTGAATCGAACAGAGTAACAGCATATACTTTCATAAAGAATTTCCAAATGCAATCATTTAGAGTGAGTTCACAATGAAGAGAGAAATTTCATTGAGTAGTGAAGCTGTGCGTAGAGTTTCATAGAAAAACACGAATGAGGTACAATGAGAAATGACATATATAACTACCAAAAGTAAATATTTACAGTGACTTACAAAAGAAGCCTCAATGTACATTACTTACACACTTGCTTTTCTCGAAAAACGGAGTCAATGCATAGAGATCTTGGAAACCAACCATAAGATTCAATGAGTTACATCATAAAGTTATTCAAAAGATACGTATTTAAGGTTCCATATAGAGCGACAGTGTATATTGATAAGAAACTTGTGTTTCCCTCACTACTGAACCAGTATTCGTAGTTTCCGGGCATATTCATACATCAAACATAATGTTCGTTCTAAGGGTATCGATATGGGACCCTAACCCTAACGATAGCTCACACCACTACCCTAACCCTAGCTTAGCATTTAAGCCTAACCCTAACCTTAACCATAACCCTAACTGTATCCCTACCCTAACCGTAACCCTAACCCTAACTCTAACTCTATCCCTGACACTGACCCTGACTCTTACCGTAACCCTGACCCGGGCCCTGACCTTGACACTGACTCTGACCCTAACACTGATCATGACCCTGACCCTGACGCTAACCATAACCCTTAAACTGACCTTGACCCAGATGCTAACCAAGATCTTCACCATAACCATAACCCACACCCTAACCCTCACCCTAACCATAACCCTAACCCTCACCCTAACCTTCACCCTAACCCACATCCTAACCCTAAACCTAACCCTAAGCATAAACACTAACACTAACCCTGACCATGACCATAACCTTGACCCTAACCCTGACCCTGACCCTGACCCTAAGCCTAACCATAACCCTATACGTAACCCTAACCTAACCCTAAATCTAACCCTAATCTAAACCTAACCTTGACCCTGACCCTTACCTTAAGCCTGACCCTGGCTCTGACGTTGACCCTGACCCTAATACTAACCATGACCCTAACCCTGACCCTGACCCTAATCATGACACTGACCCTGTCGCTGACCCTGACCTTGACCCTGACCCTAACCGAAACCCTAACCCTGACCCTAAGCCTAACCTTAACCCTAACCCTAACCCTAACCCCTAACCCTAACCCTAACCCTAACCCCTAACCATAACCCATCCCTTAAACCTAACCCTAATACTAACCCTAGCCCAGCCCTTAACCCCAACCCTTACCCTAGCTGAAACGCTAAACCTCTCCCTATTTCTGCCCTTCACCCTAACCCTAACCCTAACCCTAACCCTAATGTTAATTAGCCCAGCCTTCCTAACCCTAACCCTAAACCTAGCTCAAAATTCTACCCCTCTTTCTATCTCTGACCTTCACCCCAACCCTAAACCAATCACTAAATCCTGAGTCTAATCCTAACCCTAGTGTGAAACCCAAACCCTAAACCTAAAACTATCGTAGAAGTGCATTGAATATACGCTTGCATCCTCTGAAAGATAAGTTTCTAGTTTCCTGTGAATCCAACAGAAATAACAGTCTATAACTTCATAAAGAAGTTCCAAAAGCCAAATCACATTGATAATGCAGTTGCTTTTCTCTGAGGAATGAAGCATTTTGTAGAGTTTTGTAGAAAATACAGCTAAGGTACAATAAGTTATTACATGAATAACGTCCCAAGGAAAATATTCACATCAACTTACACAAAGATGCCACAATGTGCATTCCTTACACACTTGCAGTTTCTGAGAATGGAAGCAGTGTGTACAGTTCTTAGAAAACAACGCTAAGTTTCAATGAGTTATATCATACAGATATTATAAAGACACATTTACAGTTACACAAAGAAGTCACAATGTGTATTGATTATAAACTTGTGTCTCAGAGACAACTGAACAAGTGTTTATAGTTTGCCTTCACATTCGTAAAACAACCATAAGTTTCTTTCTAAGGATCTCCATATAGAAGGCTATGCGTAACCATGGCTCAAAACCCTAACCCTAACCCTAACCCACACAGCGCTGTGCCTGCCCATCTCCCGCAGGTGTGTGGACACAGCCACTTCCACACAAGGCCTGCCTGCCCATCTCCCGTGGGTGAGTGGACATAGCCACTTCCACACAGTACCCTGCCTGCCCCTCTCCCGAGGGTTTGTGGACACAGCCAGTTCTACACAGCACCCTGCCTGCCAGTTTCCCGTGGGTGTGTGGACAAGGCCAGTTCCGCAAAGCGTCCTGCCTGCCTGTCTCCCATGGGTGAGTGGACAAAGCCAGTTCCACACTGCACCCAGCCTGCCAGTCTCCCGTGGGTGTGTGGACACAGCCAGTTCCACAAAACGCCCTGCCTGCCCGTCTCCCATGGGTGAGTGGACAAAGCCAGTTCCACACTGCGCCCTGCCTGCCTGTCTCCTATGGGTATGAGGACATGGCCACTTCAACACAGCATCGTGCCTGCCCGTCTTCTGTGGGTGAGTGGACACAGCCAGTTCCATACAGCGCACTACCTGCCCGTCTCCCGTGGGTGTGAGGACTCAGCCAGTTCCACAAAGTGCCATGCCTGCCCGTCTCTCGTGGTGTGTGGACACAGCCACTTACACACAGCGCCTGCCTGCCCATCTCCCGTGGGTGAGTGGACAGAGCCATTCCACACAGCACCCAGCCTGCCCGTCTCCCATAGGTTTGTAGAAACAGTCAGTTCCACACAGCAGCCAGCCTGCCCGTCTCCCGTGGGTGAGTGGACACAGCCAGTTCCACACAGCGCCCTGCCTGCCCATCTCCCGTGGGTCTGTGGACACAGCCAGTTCCATCAGTGCCCTGCCTGCCCGTCTCCCGTGGGTGTGTGGACACAGCCAATTCCACATAGCGCCATTCCTCCCCGTCTCCCGCGGGTGTGTGGAAACAGCCAGTTCCACGCAGCACCCTGCCTGCCCGTCTCCCGTGGGTGAGTGGACACAGCCAGTTCCACATGGCGCCCTGCGTGCCTGTCTCCCGTGTGTTTGTGGACACAGCCAGTTTCACACAGCACCCTGCTTGCCAGTCTCTCGTGGGTGTTGGTCACAGCCAGTTTCACAAAGCGCCCGGCCTGCCCGTCTCCTGTATGTGAGTGGAAACAGCCTGTTCCACACCTCACCCTGCCTGCCCGTCTCCCATAGGTGGGTGGACACAGTCAGATCCACACAGCACCCTGCCTGCCCGTCTCCCGTGGGTGAGTGGTCACAGCCAGTTCCACACAGCGCCCTGCCTGCCCGTATCCCGTGGGTGAGTGGACAAAGCCAGTTCCACACTGTGCCCTGTCTGCCTGTCTCCCGTGGGTATGAGGACACGGCCACTTCAACACAGCGTCGTGCCTGCACATCTTCCATGGGTGAGTGGACACAGCCAGTTCCACAGAGAGCACTACCTGCCCGTCTCCCATGGATGTGAGGACTCAGCCAGTTCCACTCAGCAAACTACCTCCCAGTCTCCCATGGATGTGTGGACACAGCCCGTTCCACACAGCGCCCTGCCTGCCCATCTCCCGTAGGTGTGTGGAGACAGACAGTTCCACACAGTGCCATGCCTGCCCAACTCCCGTGGGTGTGTTGACACAGCCAGTTCAACACAGTGCCCTGCCTGCCACTCTCCCGTTGGTGAGTGGACACAGCCAGTTCCACACAGCGCCCTACCTCTCCATTCCCATGGGTGAGTGGACAAAGCCAGTTCAACACAGCGCCCAGCCTGCCCAACCCCCTTGGGTGAGTGGACACAGCCTGTTCTACACTGGGCCGTGCCTCAGCGTCTCCCGTGGGTGGGTGGACACAGCCAGATCCACACAGCGCACTCTCTGCCTGTCTTCCATGGGTGTGTGGACACAGCCAGGTCAACACAGCACCCAGCCTGCCGGTCTCCCATGGGTGTGTGGACACAGTCAGATCCACACAGCATCCTACCTGCCCATCTGCCGTCGGTGTTTGGACACAGCCAGTTCAACACAGAGCCCTGCCTGCCCGTCCCCCTTGGGTGAGTGGACACAGCCTGTTCCACACCTCGCCCTGCCTGCCCGTCTCCCGTGGGTGAGTGGACACAGCCAGTTCCACACAGCGCCCTGCCTGCCCATCTCCCCTGGGTGTGTAGACACAGCCAGTTAAACACAACGCTGTGCCTGCCCGTACCCGTGGGTGAGCGGATACAGCTAGTTCCACACCTCGCCCTGCTTGCCCATTTCCGATTGGTGTGTGGACATAGCCAGATCCACACAGCACCCAACCTGCTCGTCTCCTGTGGATGAGTGGACACAGCCAGTTCCAAACAGCGCCCTGCCTGCCCATCTCCCGTGGATGAGTGGACACAGCCAGTTCCACACAGCGTCCTGCCTGCCCGTATCCCGTGGGTGTGTGGACACAGCCAGTTAAACACAACGCTGTGCCTGCCCGTCTCCCGTGGGTGAGTGTATACAGCCAGTTCCACACTGTGCCCTTATTGCTCGTTACCCATTGGTGTGTGGAAATAGCCAGATTCACACAGCACCCAACCTGCCCGTCTCCTGTGGGTGTGTGGGCACAGCCAGTTCCACACAGCGCCATGCCTGCCCGTCTCCCATGGGTGTGTGGACAGAGACCGTTCCACACTGCGCCCTGCTTGCCCGTCTCCCGTGGATGTGTGGACACAGCCAGTTCCACAGCACCCTTCCTGCCCGAATCCCCTGGGTGTGTGGTCACAGCCAGTTCAACACAGCGCCCTGCCTGCCCATCTCCCTTGAATGTGTGTACATAGCCATTTCCACACCTCGCCCTGCCTGCCTGTCTCCCGTGGGTGAGTGGACACAGCCAGTTGCACACAGGGCGCTGCCTGCCCATCTCCCATGGGTGTGTGGACACAGCCAATTCCACACAGCGCCCTGCCTTCACGTCTCCCGTGGGTGAGTAACATAGCCAGTTCCACACAGCGCCCTCTTTGCCCGTCTCCCGTGGGTGTGTGGACACAGACAGTTCCACACAGCGTGCTGCCTGCCTGTCTCCCATTGGTGATTGGACAGAGCCAGTTCCACACAGCGCCCTGCCTGCCCGTCATCCGTGGGTATGTGGACACAGCCAGATCCACACAGGGCCCTGTCTGTCCATGTCCAGTGGGTGAGTGGACAGAGCCCGTTCCACACTGTGCCCTGCCTGCCCGTCTCCCATGGCTGAGTGAACACAGCCAGTTCAAGACAGCTCCCAACCTGACGGTCTCCCATGGGAGTGTGGACACAGCCAGATCCACACTGCGCCCTGCCTGCCCGTCTCCCATCGGTGAGTGGACACAGCCAGTTCCACACAGTGCGCTGCCTGCTCGTCTCCCATGGGTGAGTGGACACAGCCAGATCCACACCGTGCCCTGCCTGCCTGTCTCCCATGGGTGAGTGGACACAGCCAGTTCAGCACAGCGCCCTGCTTGCCCGTTTCGCGTGGTTTTGTGGACACAGCCAGTTCCACACCGCGCCCTGCCTGCCCGTTTCTGGCTGTGGGTGAGTGGACACAGCCAGATCCACACAGGGCCCTGCCTGCCGGTCTCCCGTGGGTGAGTGGAAAAGCCAGTTCCACACAGCCAGTTCCACACAGCGCCCTGCCTGCCCATCACCCATGGGTAAGTGGCCACAGTCAGTACCACACAGCGCCCTGCCTGCCTGTCTCCCGAGGGTGAATGGAAACAGCCAGTCCACACAGCAAACAGCATGCCCGTCTCCCGTGAGTGTGTGGAGACAGCCAGATCCACACAGCACCCTAACTGCAAGTCTTCCATTGATGAGTGGACACAGCCAGTTCCACACCGCACCCTACCTGCCCGTCTCCCGTGGGTGTGTGGACCTAGCCAGATCCACACAGCACCCTACCTGCACGTCTCCCGTGGGTGTGTGGACACAGCCAGTTCCACACAGCACACAACATGCCCGTCTCCCAAGGGTGTGTGGACGCAGCCAGATCCACACAGCACCCCACCTGCCCGTCTCCCGTGGGTGAGTGGACACAGCCAGTTCCACATAGTGCCCTGCCTGCCCATCTAACGTGGGTGAGTGGACACACCCAGTTCCAAACAGTGCCCTGTCTTCCCATCTCCCATGTGTGTGTGGACACGGCCAGTTCAACACAGCGCCCTGTCTACCCGTATCCCATGGGTGTGTGGACACAGCCAGGTCCACACAGCGCCCATTCTGCTCGTATCCCTTGGGTGTGTGGACTCGCCAGTTCCACACAGCGCCCTGACTGCCCGTCTCCCGTGGGTGAGTGGACACCGCCAGTTACACACAGCACTGTGCCTGCTCGTCTCTCATGGGTGAGTGGATACAGCTAGTTCCACACAGTGCCCTGCTTGCCCGTCTCCAGAGAGTGAGTGGACACAGCCAGTTCCACACAGTGCCCTGCCTGCCCATCTCCCATGAGTGTGTGGACACAGCCAGTTCAACACAGCGCACTTCCTGCCCGTATCTTGTCAGAGAGTGAACACAGCCAGTTCAACACAGCGTCCTGCCTGCCAGTCTCCCATGGGTGTGTAGACACAGCCAGTTCAACACCGCGAACTACTTACCCGTCTCTCGTGGGTGTGTGTTATAGCCACTTCAACACAGCGCACTTCCTGCCCGTTTTCCATGGGTGAGAGGACACAGTCATTTCCACACAGCGCCATGCCTGCCCGTCTCCCCTGGGGGAGTGGACACAGCCAGTTCCACACAGCGCCTTGCCAGCCCATCTCTCGTGAGTGAGAGGACACAGCCTGTTCCATATAGCACCCTGATTGTCTGTCTCCAATGGGTGAGTGGACACAGCCAGTTACACAAAGCACTGTGCTTGCCTGTATCCCGGGAGTGAGAGGACACAGCCAGTTTCACACAGCGCCCTGCATATCCGTCTCCATAGAGTGAGTGGGCACAACCCTAACCCTAACTCTAACCATAACCCTAACCCTAACCATTAACCCTAACACTAACCCTAACCCTAAACCCAACCCTTAAACCTAAGCCCAACACTAACAATATTCGTAACGCCAACCCTAAGCCTAACCCTAACCCAAACCACAACCCTAACCCTAACCCTAACTCTAACCTTAACCTCAAACCTAACCCTAACCCCTAACCTAACGCTAACCCTAACCCTAACCCTAACCATAACCATAACCCTAAACAAAACCCGAGCTGACCCTGACCTTAACCCTAATCCTAACCCTAACACATAACCTTAATCCTAACCCCAACCCTTAACTCTAACCCTAACCGTAAATTTAACCCTAACCATAAACCTAACCCCAACTCTAACACTAACACTAACCCCAAGCCAAACACTAACCCTAATACTAAACCTAACACATAACCCTAACGTTAACCCTAGCCCTAACTCCAACACTTAACCCTAACACAAATCCTACCCCGAAACCCACGCTAACCCTGAACTTAACCCTAAGTCTAAACCTAACCCTAAACCCGAACTTAACCCTAACCCTAACCCTAACCATAACCCTAACCCCAACCCTAACTGACCCTGACCTTAACCCTAACACTAACGCTAACCCTAACACAACCCTAACCCTAACCCTAACCCTAACCCTAACCCTAACCCTAACACTTAACCCTAACCCTAACCCTAAACCTAATTTAACCCTAACCCTAACGCTAACCCTAACCCTAACCCCAAGCCTTACCCTAACCCTAACCCTAACCCAACCCTAACTCTAACAGTAACCCCCTCCATAACCCCAACCCTAACCCTAATGCTAAAAACTAACCTCACCCTAACCCCAAACCTAACCCTAACCCCAACTCCAACCCTAACCCTAAACCTAACCCCGACCCTAAACCTCACCCTAACCCTGACCCTGACTCTGACCCTGAACCAGAACCTAACCCTAACCCTGACCATGACCATGACCCTAACGCTGACCCTGACCCTGATCGAGACCCCAACCCTGACCCTAACTCTAACCCTGACCGTGACCCAGACCCTGACCTTGACCCTGCCACTAACCCTGACCCTGACCCTGACACTAAACCTGACCCTAAACGCTAACCCTAACCGTGACCCTGACCCTCACACTAACCCTCACCCTGACACTAACCTTAACCCTCACCCTAACCCTAACCCTAACCCTAACACTCACCCTCACCCTAACCCTACCTTCACCCTAACCCTAACCCTATCCCTAACCCTAACCCTCACCCTAACCCTAACCCTGCCCATCTACTGTGGGTGTGTGGACACAGCCAGTTCCACACAGTGCCCTGCCTGCCCGTCTGCCATGAGTGTGTGGACACAGCCAGTTCCACACAGTGCCCTGCAAGTCTGTCTCCCTTGGGTGTGAGAACACAGCGAGTTCCACCCAGCATCCTGCCAGCCCATCTCCTGTGTGTGACTGGACACAACCAGTTACACACTGTACCCGTCATGCCCGTCTCCGTGGGTGTGTGGACACAACCAGTTCCACAACACGCACTGCACACCTGTCTCATGTGGATGCGTGGACACAGCCTGTTCCAAACAACCCCCTACCTGCCCGTGTCCCGTGGGTGTGGGGACACTGCCGGTTCCACATCGCGTCCTACTCGCCCATCTCCGGTGCGTGCGTGGACACAGCCAGATCCACACAGAGCACTGCGAACCCGTCTCCCGTGGGTGTGTGGGCACAGTCATATCCACACAGCACCCTGTCTTCCCATCTCCCATGGCTGCGTGGACAGAGCCACCTACACAGCACCCTGCCTGCTTGTCTCCGTGGGTGTGTGGACACAATATATCCACACAGAGTCATGGTTGCCTGTCTCCTTAGGTGTGTGGACACAGCCCATTCCACACAGTGCCCTGCCAGCCCGTCTACCATGGGTGTGTGGACACAGCCAGCTCCACACAGCGCCCTGCTTGCCCATATCCCATGGGTGTGTGGACACAGACAGCTCCACACAGTGCCCTGCCTGCCCGTCTACCATGAGTGTGTGGACACAGCCAGTTCCACACAGTGCCCTGCATGTCTGTCTCCCGTGGGTGTGTGAACACAGAGAGTTCCAACCAACGTCCTGCCAGCCCATCTCCTGTGTGTGGGTGGACACAACCAGTTACACACTGTACCCGTCATGCCCGTCTCCGTGGGTGTGTGGAATCCGCCAGTTGCACACAACGCCCTGCCTGCCTGTCTCCCGTGGGTGTCTGGACACAACCAGTACCACAACACGCCCTGCGTGCCGGTCTCCTGTGGGTGCGTGGACACAGCCAGTTCCAAACAACCCCCTGCCTGCTCGTGTCCCGTGGATGTGTGGATACTGCCAGTTCCACATCGCGTCCTGCTCGCCCATCTCCGGTGGGTGCGTGGACGCAGCCAGATCCACACAGAGCACTGCGAACCCGTCTCCCGTGGGTGTGTGGACACAGCCATATCCACAGAGTACCCTGTCTTCCCATCTCCCGTGGCTGCGTGGACACAGCCATCTCCACACAGCACCCTGCCTGCTTGTCTCCCGTGGGTGTGTGGACACAGTATTTCCACACAGAGTTATGGTTGCCCGTCTGCTTAGGTGTGTGGACACAGCCCATTCGACACAGCGCCCTACCTGCCCATCTCCCATGGGTGTGTGTACATAGCCAATTCCACACAGCACGCTGCTTGCCCATCTCCCATGGGTGTGTGGACACAGCCAGTTCCACCTAGCACCCTGTCCATCTTCCGTGGGTGTGTTTACATAGCCAGTTCCATACTGCGCCCTGCCTGCCCATCTCGTGTGGGTGTGTGGACAAAGCCTGTTCCATAAAGTGTCCAGCTTGCCCAAACGCATGGGTGTGTGGACACAACCCGTTCCACACTGCGCCCTGCCGGCCCATGTCCCGTGGATGTGTGGACACAGCTATTTTCAAAAAGGTTCCTGCATGCCTGTTTCCCTAGGGTGTGTGGAAACAGCCAGTTCCACTCAGCGCCCTGCCTCCAAGTCTCCGGTGGGTGTGTGGACACAACAATTTCCACATCGCGCAATTCCAGCCCGTCTCCTGTAGGAGTCTGGACACAGCCAGTTCCACACAGCGTCCAGCCTGCCCATCTCCCTTGGGTGAGTGGATTCAGCCAGTTCAACACAGTGCCCAGCTTGTCCAACTCCAGTGGCAGAGTGGACACAGCAAGTCCCACACAGCTCCCTGCCTGATTGTCTACCATGTAAGAGTGGACACAACCAGTTCCAAACAACACCCTGCATGCCCGTCTCGCATGGGTGAGTGGACACAGCTATTTCCAAAGAGTGCCCTGCATATCCGTCTACAGAGAGTGAGTGGACACAGCCCTAACACTAACTCTAACCCTAACACTAACCCTAACCCTAACCCATAACCCTAACCGTAATTCTAACCCTAACTATTAACCCTAACCGTAACCCTAACCCCAACCCTAACCCTAAGCCCAACCCTAACCGTAACCCTAACCCTAACCCAAAACCCAACCCTAACCCTAACCCTAAACATAACCCACTCTCTAACCCCAAACCTAACCCTAACCCTAACCCTAACCCCAACCCCAACCCCAACCCTAACACTAACCCAAAACCTAACCCTAACCTTACTCCCAAGCCTGAACCTAACCCTAAACCTAACCCTAACCCTAACCCCGAACCTCACCCTAACACCAACCCTAACCATAAACCCAACCATAACCCTAACCCCGACTCTAATGCTCACCCTAACACTGACCCTGACCCTGATCCTGATCCTGACCCTAACCCTGACCCTGACCGTGACCCTGACTCTGACTCTGACTCTAACCCTAACCCTGACTATGACCCTGACCCTAACCCTGACTCTGACACTGATCAAGACCCTAACACTGACCCTAACCCCAACCCTAACCCTAACTCTAACACCACCCCTAACCCTAACCCTAACTCCAACTCTAAACCTAACCCTACAATAATCCCAACACTTAACCATAACCCCAACTCTAACCCTAATCATAACACCAAACCTAACCTTAACCGTAAACCTAAACCCCTCCCTACACCTAACCCCAACCCTAACCCAAACCCCAACCCCAAACCTACCCCCAACTCCAACCATAACCCTGACAATAACTACAACACTAACGCTCACCCTAACCCTAACCCTAACCCCAACACTATCCATAACCTCAACCCCAAAACTAACGCCAACTCCAACCCTAACCCTAACCCTAACTCTAACCCTAATCCTAACCCTACCCTAACTCCTAACCCTGTCCCTAAACCTAAAGCCTAATTCTAACCCTGACCCTAAACCTGACCCTAAACCTAACCCTAACACTGACCCGAACACTAACCCTGATCTGACCCTGACCCTGACCATGACCATAACCCTGACCCTCACCCTGACACTGACCCTAACCCTAACTCTGAACTTGACATTCACCCTAACCGTCACCCTAACCCTAAATCTCACCCTAACACTAACTGTAACCCTAACCCTACCCTAATACCTAACCCTGACCCTAACTGTAACCCTAACCGTAACACTAACCCTCACCCTCACCCGTCGGTTAGTGGACACAGCTACTTCGACACAGCGCCCTGCCTATCCGTCTCCAGTGAGTGAGTGGACACAGCCCTAACCCTAAATCTAAACCTAACACTAACCCTAACCCTTAACCCTAACACTAACCCTAACCCCAATCCTAACCGAAACACTAATCCCAACCTTAACCCTAAACCTAAGCCTAAGACTAACCCAAACGCTAAACCTAAACCTAACCCTAACCACCTCCCTAACCCCAACACTAACCCTAACCCTAACCCCAAACCTAACCCTAACCTCAACCCCAAACCTAACCCCAACTCCAACCCTAAACCTAACCTTAACCCTAACCCTAACTCAACCCTAACCATAACCGTACCCCAACCCTAATCTTAACCCTAACCCTAGCCTAACCCTAACCCTAACAACAACGCTAATCCTAACTCTAACCATAACCCTAACCCTAAACCCAACCCTAACCATAACCCTACCCTAACCCCCTCCCTAACACAACCCTAACCGTAACCCTAACCCTAACTCTAACCCTAACCCTAATTCTAACACTAACCCTAACCCTAACCCTTAACCCTAAACCTAACCCCAACCCTTAACCCTAACCGTAACTCTAAACCCAAACCTAAATCTAACCCAAACTTCAACACTAACCCTAACCCTAACACTAACCACAAGCCTAACTCTAACCCTAATCCAAACCCTCCCATAACCCCAACACTAACCCTAAACTTAACCCTAACCCTAACCCTAACGCCAACCCTTAACCCTAACCCTAACCATAAACCCACCCATAACCCTAACCCTAACTTCAACCCTAACCCTAACCCTAACCCTAACCCCAAGCCTAACTCTAAGCCTAAGCCAAATCCCCTCATAACCCTCATCCCAACCCTTAACCCTAACACCAACTTTAACTCTAACCCTAACCCTAACCCTAACACCAACCCTAACCTTAAACCTAAACCTAACCCCCTCCCTAAGCCTAACCCTAACACTAAACCCAACCCTAACCCTAACCCTAAGCATAACCCCAACTCTAACCTTAACCCTAATCCTATCCCCCTTCCTAAACCAAACTCTAACCCTAACTCACCTTAAACCTAACCCTAACCCCAACCGAAACTCTAACCCTAAACCTAACCCTCTTCCTAACCCCATCCATAACCCTAACCCTAACCCCAACGGTAACCATAACCGCAACCCCAACCCTAACCCCAACTCCAATCCTAACCCTGACCCTAAAGCCAACCCTAACACTAACGCCAACCCTAACCCTAAACCCGACCTAATCCAAACCCTGACATTGACCCTGGGCATGACCCTAACCCTAACCCTAACAGTGACCGTAAACCTAACCCTAACCTCAACCGTAACCCTAACCCTAACCCCAAACCTAACCCTAACACCAAAACTAACCCTAACCCTAAACCTAACCCTACCCCCTCCCTAACCCCAACCCTAACCCTAAGCCTAACCCTAACGCAAACCCTAACCCTAACCCTAACCCCATCCCCAACTCTAACCCCAACACCAACGCTAACCCTGACCCTAACACCAACCCTAACTCTAACCCCAACCCTAACGCTAACCGCGACCTTAACCCTCACCCTAACACTGACCCTGACCCTGACCGTTACCCTAACCCTAAGCCTGACCCTGACCTTAACCCTAACCCTAATCCTAACCCTACCCTAAACCCTAACCCTAACCCTAACCCTGACCCTGACCCTAACCCTGACCCTAACCCTGACCCTTACCCTAACCCTGACCCTAAACCTAACCCTAACACTAACCAAATCCCTAACCCTGATCTGACCCTTACCCTGACCCTGACCCTAAACCTGATGCCGACCCTAACTCAAACTCTGAACTTGACAC
Source organism: Microcebus murinus (assembly GCF_040939455.1). Lineage (NCBI taxonomy): Eukaryota > Metazoa > Chordata > Mammalia > Primates > Cheirogaleidae > Microcebus > Microcebus murinus. The sequence continues at coordinate 480,340 of NC_134111.1, forward strand.
TCACACTAACCCTCACCCTCACCCTAACCCTCACCCTACCCTAATCCCTAACACTGACCCTAACCCTAACCCTAACCGTAACACTAACCCTCACCCTACCCTCACCCTAACCCTAACCCTAATCCTTACCCTAACCCTAACCCTAACCCTAACCCTCACCCTCACCCTCACCCTAACCCTAACCCTAACCCTAACCCTGCCCGTCTACCGTGGGTGTGTGGACACAGCCAGTTCCACACAGCGCCGTGCCTGCCCGTCTCCCGTGGGTGTGTGGAAACAACAAGTTCCAAACAGCACACTGCCTGCTTATCTCCCGTCGGTGAGTGGACACAGCCAATTCCACACAGCGCCATGCCTGCCCGTCTCCCATGGGAGAGTGGACACAGCCAGATCCACACAGCACGCAGCCTGCCCATCTCTCGTGTGTGAGTGGACACAGCCAGTTCCATATAGCGCCTTGACTGCACAACTCCAATGGGTTATTGTACACAGACAGTTACACAAAGAACTGTGCCTGCCAGTCTCCAGTGGATGAGTGGACACAGCTAGTTCCACACAGCACCCTGCATATCTGTCTCCAGAGAGTGAGTGAACCCAGCCCTAACCCTAACTCTAACCCTAACACTAATCCTAACCCTAACACTTAACCCTAAACCTAACACTAACCCTAACCCCAACACTTAACCCTAAGCGTAACTCCAACCACAATCCTAACCGAAACCCTAATACCAACCCTAAACCTAACCCTAAGCCTAATCCTAACCCCAACCCTAAACCTAACCCTAAACCTAACCCCATCCCTAAATCGAACACTAACCCTAACCCTAAACCCAACCGCAAACCTAACCCCAACTCCAACCCTAAACCTAACCCTAACCCTAACTCAACCCTAACCATAACCGTAACCCCAACCCTAACCCTAACCCTAACCCGTAGCCTAAACCTAACCCTAACACCAACCATAACCCTAACCCTAAACCCAACCCTAACCCTAACCCCAACCCTAACTGTAACCCTACCCTAACCTCCTCCCTAACCCCAACTCCAACCCTAACCCTAACCATAACCAAAACCCCAACCCTAACACTGATCCTAACACCAACCCTAATCCTAACCCCAACCCTAACCCTAACAACGACCCTAACCCTCACCCTAACACTGACCCTGACCCTGACACTGACCATGACTGTGACCCTAATCCTAACCCTGACCCTGACCGTAACACTAACCCTAATCCTAACCCTACACTAACCCCTACCCCTGACCCTAAACCCTTACTCTAACCCTGACCCTAACCCAGACCCTAACCCTGACCATTACCCTAACCCTGACCCTAAACCTAACCCTAACACCCTAACCCTAAACCTGATCTGACCCGGACTTGACCCTGACCCTAACCCTGATCCTCACCCTGACCCTGATACTAACCCTGATGCTGATCCTAACCCTAACTCTGAACTTTACACTCACCATAACCCTCACCCTCACAATAACCCTCACACTCACCCTAACCCTAACCCTTACCCTAACCCTAACCCTAACCCTAACCGTAACACTAACCCTCACCCTAACCCTAACCCTAACACTAACCCTGCCCGTCTACCGTGGGTGTGTGGACACAGCCAGTTCCACACAGCGCCCTGCCTGCCCGTCTACCATGAGTGTGTGGACACAGCCTGTTCCACACAGTACCCTGCATGTCTGTCTCCCATGGGTGTGTGAACATAGCGAGTTCCACCCAGCGTCCTGCCAGCCCGTTTCCTGTGTGTGAGTGGACACAACCAGTTACACACTGTACCCGTCATGCCCGTCTCCGTGGGTGTGTGGAATCCGCCAGTTCCAAACAATGCCCTGCCTACACGTCGACTGTGGGTTTGTGGACACAACCAGTTCCACAACACGCCCTGCGTGCCCGTCTCCTGTGGGTGCGTGGACACAGCCAGTTCTAAACAACCCCCTGCCTGCCCGTGTCCTGTGGCTGTGGGGATACTGCCAGTTCCACATCGCGTCCTGCTCGCCCATCTCCGGTGGGTGCGTGGACACAGCCAGATCCACACAGAGCACTGCGAACCCGTCTCCCATGGGTGTGTGGACACAGTCATATCCACACAGCACCCTGTCTTCCCATCTCCCGTGGCTGCGTGGACACAGCCATCTCCAC